>NC_056746.1:205166804-205349304 GCF_019279795.1 Protopterus annectens | reverse complement strand
AACATCTGGTACAGCTGTGATGCATGCCAGATATGGGAGTCATGATAACTGCCATGGCTGCCAGCAAACACACACACATACACACACACACACACACACACACACACACACACACACACACACACACACACACACACACACACTCATCATAATGCCCTGAACATTGCATATGACCTGGCAGTTGAAGTGATTCCTTGCGGTTGACGTAGACTCTGCCCTCATCCCCGGGCGATGCTTTGATGTGTACATGAGTGCAGTCTATGGCACCCAGTATCTCAGGGTAGTGTGCTACATGGTAGAAGAGATGCATACTGCTGGCCCTCTCCTCAGGGATGTGGGGTAAATAAATGTGCTCACAGGCATGTCTTTGCATGGCAGCCGGGAACTGGTGGATTACCCTGATTGCAGATGCCTGTGAGACCCCTATCATGTTCACAGTTGGTCTTTGAAAAGTACCTGTAGCTAGTATTCTGAGGGCTATGCATACCTTTGTTTCCACTTTTCTGTTGGCTCTGGGTCTGAGTTGAGGTCTGCAGAGCTTGGTGAATTCTTGTAGTATGTCCAGTCCACCCTGTAGCATTCTACAATCTCCACCTCTTGTAGCTCCTGGAAGGTTACCCTGGGCCTGAACACTCTTCTCCTTCTTCTCCTTCTCAGTCTAGGCCTATTGTCAGCAGCAGCACTGACCTCAGCCTCTAGGACATACAGATATAGCAGAGCAACAGCAGCCCTTAGCATTCTCTCAGTTAAAATTCCAAAGTCTGTACTCCAACGGTGCAGCGTATGGGGGAAAAATCAGATTGAAGGGTGTATGCATACTTTATAGTGGTGTCCTGCAGATGCAGCCTGTGTGACTGAGTAACTATCATGCATTCAACCTGCCAGGTATATCATTGAGGGGTTTGAATGGCCCAGTGTCAGTAGAACAGTAATTGATACATGATTGGCTTTCCCAGGCTATTTCCATTTTTTTTAAAATGCCTTCCCTGCTAAGCACTGCCGCATGGCGCGCAAACTCATGTTGCTGGTATAAACACTGCTCAGCAGTCTGGGCACACCCCCATGCATAGGCATGCTCAGTATAGCTTAAATCAGCTAAAACACATGTCTCACAGCTAAACAAAGCTTAGCAGCACTGGACATACATCCCTGCTTAGTTGAGAGGCGCCCCCGCAAACGGGCACTGCTGAGCTCCAATACGCTTAAACATATAGTGACACACCCCCTTATGATGTCAGCTAGCCTTCTGTGGATACCCAGTTCACTACACAAATTTTATCTGCGGACACAGTGACCCATTTTTGTTATTCAGTAACCCCAGCTCATTTGTATACAGATGCATGCACACAGCCTAGATACTACACCATTCCAGGGCCTGCCTCCTTAGCAACCACCGAAATCTACCATTTTACATACTCCATGCAAGGTCCTATAAGGCATTATTCTCACATATGTCTTATTTTTAATGTTTGCAATTTTTGATATTTATTTTTTGCATAACATCTTATTTTTAATGTTTACAATTTTTAATATTTATTTTTTGCATAACAGCATGTTTGTGCGCTGCTGCACAAACGTAATATGGGTATTTAAAAAAGCATTATATTATATAAGTTTGCATTATGTTTTTGACACACAGGGCATAATTTTGCACATATCTGTGCCTACTATGACATTTCTGACCTTCTAAATGGGCTTTTATAGCCCCTGTTCAATTTTTACTTTCTTGTACACAGAAATTTTCCATGTATACCTCTAACACCAACACGAGATCTGTAAGAATACCTATCTGTTTCCTGGATCACAAAACAACCTAATTTGCATACAACTCACCTGCTTATGAGGTGATTTGCATGCCACAGACACTTCCGTGTCCGCACACTCGTGCACACCCCTCGGCTCTGTTTACTGGATCACATGGCAGCTTACTTCTGTGTAAGCTCCATGCCACTATGAATGCACAGAAAATTACTCTATGTAGGCTTTATTGATTTCCTCCTCTTGTTTTTCTTTATTGAGGTACAAAGGAAAAATGTTCTGAGAAGTTATGTGTCTTTTTCTTTAAGAACTTATGAAGTCCTCTGACTCCCATAAGAAAACACACTGTTACATAAGCCAAGTTTATATTGTGACTGGAATGCATGCCGTTAACAGAGTATTCACAGAAACAAGGCTGACAGATATTTTTTCTGCTTCCCAGTTTTTAGAACAAAATACATAATGAGGTGAAAATTGCACTTCCCTTAGGAATGATGAAGACATGGTCATACAAAAAATATTTGCTCAGTCATAGCTGAGTAGGAATGCAAATCATCTACAAACCAACCACAAACTTCAAAATAAATGTTTTGTATGAGAACAAGCCCCTTTGAGTCCATACGGGAGTCAACCCCCTTAACACTCAATACTCATACAAGTTTCACAATCATACAACACACAGGCAAGGAGGAACACCCTAGTGCAATGCATACTGGTTTCATGCAAGTAATACCCTGCAGTGCTTATATGTTGGTAAAACAATCTGCCAGCAAAGGCAATTTTTGCCATTTGTTTCCTGACAGTAATAACCCCATCAATTGACTGTCAGTCATGTGTAGGGAAGCCAAAAAAATTCTAATATGCCAGTCATTTGTAGGGAAGCCAACAAATTCTAATATGTACCAAGTAATCATATTAAGACAAAACATTTTGAGATGTACAATTCTGTTGCAGTAATTCTATTTGGAATGGCACAGTTTAGAAAATAGTAATTTTGTAAAAAAACAAGCCATTTAAAGAGGTGTGTGCATATTTCTCAAATATCCTTGACTTAGTGGAATGTTGCTGATTTTGAGTCATATTTTAGCCTGTCCCTCATGATAGTTTTGATTTTCTGGTAACATGCTGAGAATTGCAGTAATTCAATTCTGCTGGACATTAGAGTTTTATACTTCATTCAGAAAATGCATATTGGTACAAAACTTACTGTTCTTAACTTTATAAGTAAATTAGAGTAATAGGGTGATAGTTTCATAGGTACATACTAGGCTAATTACTACCAGAGCCTTTATAAGCTTAGCTGTGCACTCCAACCCAGTCCTGTCCCTATGTATCATTGGTGTTTGTTAGATGGAGTATATTAGGAAGTTTTTAGAGGTTATATGGGTTGGTGCATTAGTTTGAGCATTACTGTCTACCTCTCTCTATCAGAGATGTGGAGGCCAGACTGGTGGTGAATTTCCAATTTCCCATCAATTGATCAAGGTTAAGTTTAAATAGGGTTAGGGATGCACTTTGCTTCACATGGATGGGGGGGGGCTGTTCTGGAGCATAACTGAATTGCCAACATGTCTTATTTTATGTCACAAGCAACATTTAAATCATTGGATCTAGTGGTTCTGATAGTCCGAGGATATCTTGTATGGCATGAATAGATCACCTATCAGTAACCTGTAGGAGGCAGAGTACAGAGATAGGACTTTAAAGGGGTCTATGTAGGACAATGTGTTTATTCCGTGGATTCTGCTGGTAAGGAATCTTTGTGGGCATTCCGACTATTGCATATGTCTGGTTAGGTACATGCCAAAGGGGGCATTACACTCAATGATAGATCTGATAAGGGCCGAATAAAGTGGCAGTATGACTTCTTTGGATCTGGTTGCCATGCTCTTACTTATAAGTTGGATGACATAGAATGATTTTCTTACTACCTTGGCCACATGTTGGTCAAAGGCCAGTCTAGATATGTCCCCAGATCCCTGACTACCAGGTCAACTCTTATGGGTGTTTTATCAATATAATAATTAGCCTAGGTGGCAGTTTTCTCAAAAGGCACTATAATGCATTTCTTGTCATTGAGTCTTAGTGCATGACTTTGGCACCAGCTGTCTGTGTTAGGCCATCTTGTGAGATGTTTGTGTCATGGAGGGAATCTATGATAGCTCCCAATTTGCAGTCATCTGAAAACTTAGTCAGCCAGTGGCCCATGACATTAGCCTTTACCTCTGAGAAGAAAATGCCAAATAGGAGTAGTACCAGTACAGAGATACTCTGCTAATGACTGGTGTCTCAGTGGAGATGGTATCATAAATTTTGACTTCCTGGGTCCTGTCTGTGAGCCAGATGGCAACACAATGAGTTATGTAGGGGTTTATGTCCAGTTTGGTGAGTTTGTCAATTATACCTGAGTGGCTATTGTAGCAAATGTCTTAGCCCGATCCATGTAGGTGGTACGCATCAGTTTCCCCTAATTCATTGCCTTGGCGACCTTCTCAAAGAAGTACACCAGGTTTAGTAGTCATGACCTTCCCTTGACAAAGGCAAACTAGGTTTAACATTTGTCCCAGATTTTGGGCATTTGTCCTTTATTATTTTTGGCTTTGTCCCCAGTTTATAAGCAAAAAATTTGGAAAATATGAGAGTGAGGAGAAATGAAACAACACTGAACTTAAGAATGTTATGTTCTTGCAGAGCTGGTTTGCAGGAATGTTTGGTGCTTTGTATGGCATATTAAAGTTTGAGCTTACATTTTATTCCAAGTAAGTGCAATTGATTTTACTAGTCATTATGTATACATACAGTATTCAAACAAAATCAAAATGTGTGTGCCTTACAGTCTATTCCCTTGTTCAATGTCCCACTACTTGAAATCATAATGTTGTGCTATGACATCATCACACATGGTAGCTATAGAAATAGTAATAGTGTAATCATGTTGCCAACTACTGTGACATCAAATTAGGAAGGCTCCATGGTAAGCAAGTACTCCACTGTTGTAAATAAAATAATATAAATAAACTGCAGGATTTGAAAACAGGAAAATCAAGGATAATAAGATTAACTGCTATGCTTCTTAGGATTACATCTTTCAGAGTGCTTGACAGAATAACATTGCTTTAGAAAGACACAGTGCAAATGCTACTGAGATGAAATATTAATATAGCATCACATATAAAACTGTGCATCTGTGCATAAGATGCTTAAACAACATACAAATGTGTTTCATCATTTTGCACACTTGCTAAACAACAAAAGTAATGCATAAATAATTACACTGAACAGATCAAAGAAACTTAGAATTAAAAGAATGGAAAACAACATGTTTAAGGTCTGGAGTTGTGTTCCCTGTTGTGCATTCCTTTCTGTTTCTTCACAGTTCTGCCTTTCCTGCTTAGTGCTAAAACAGTAATAAAGCATCATACTCCCATCTGTCACCTAATTTCTCTGACACCAGGTATCTGATCAGTTGCCAAGCTTAATATTGAACTGGGACTTAACTCTCCCAAGAATGGAGGCTGTGTCTCCAAGATCTTTGAAGATACTTACTGGTCTAATCTCATACTTCTTTTTAAAAGACAGGGCTACAGCCTTTCATGCTGCATGCCCTCTGAGAATTTGAGGGTTTTATCCTCATAAATAATATTAACATTTTGTAACATTTGCTGTTGTGGAACACTGCTGTCTAGCACAGCACTCAAAGTTATGCAATAACTAATACCCACAACATTTAGTATTATATTTCTGAATTTTAAAGCAGAGATCAGGGAAATCTCTGGATTTACACTTTGCTTTTGGAAAAGTAAACTTGGAGCTCATTTTGTAATTTATCCACTTGATTTTGATTTATGGCAGACCCTAGTAAGATGCTGTCTACAGGGAAGTTAGTACACAATACACTATATCTGCAAAACAGCAAAGCCAACTTTTTGTTGGTAAAAGGAATATTTTCTTTTCCAATCTAAATATTATTTCACTGTTAATACCTCTTCCCCCTCTTTGATCACCCTTAACTGCCATTAAACATTTGTAAGCAGCACAATCAAGTTCATATATTAATGGATTTATTCACATTTTAGTACCTGGTTTACCCTACGTATCAGTGATGTGGTGCAGTAGCATCTTCTATCAGGTATAAAGCATACAGCATGAGAAGGGAACTGATACTGGGCAGCATGGTTACTCCCTCTAAAATAAAATAAAAAAAAAACAAACTTATATGTGGAAACACCGGTTTAATAGGACACAGCACAGATTCCCAACGACTAAGAGCTTTCAACATAACAATGGCTTCATCAGAGTATCATTGGGTAGTACAACCAACATTTAAATGACATAAAATTCTATTGCCCAGCCAATCAACATTCAATGACATCATCACAGCACTTTTAAATTTAAACAAACAGGTGACAATAGAATTTTATGTTATTTAAATGTTATTTGTACTACCCAAGAGTACTCTGATGAAGCCATTGTTATGGTAAAAGCACTTAGTCATTGGGATTCTGTGCTGTGTCCTATTAAACTGGTGTTTCCATGTATAACTTTGTTTTTTTTTTATTTTATTTTCTTGGTTTTTGCTTCATTTGAAGTGTTGCTTGGTTTTATGGTTACTCCCTCTAGACAGGGTGCAGCAACTCCTCTTAGAAACAAATACTCAGGCATTACCTCCACTGTAGGCTCCCTCTCAGAAACATGAAACATGACATTTTTCTGAAACACTAAACTGTGACTTCTAATTAAATGTTCTAATTAAATGTCAAAACTCAATGTGGCATGTTTAAGCATTGTTGCACCCCAGGGGGAAAAAACTGATACATCCCAAATTTAGGCTGTTGGAGCACTGGGAAAACAAAAGATTTCTCACTACATTGGACAAAATCACATATATCAAATTCCATTGTTTACATGTTCAGATATTTAATTGCTCAAATTCAAGTGGTGACAAATCAGTGCATGTACAATACTCATATGGAAAGTACAGAGTTTTGCATCATATGTAGCTAGATTTAATTCTATCTGTCTGTATTTCCATCTTTCTATCGGTTTATTTGTATCCCTTGTATTTTTCATATAAGAAGGTATTTGAGTCAAACCACTTACTAATCTTTTGGGCTTAATGTGCTGAGGATTGAACATGCTAAGTTAACCTCTTGGGTGTCAACCCACCAAACAAATTCAAAAGTATGTATTTTTTTGCAGGTATATCCCTGCATTCTCATGTGGGAGCCAGGCCCCAAAACCTCAAACTTATACATAATAATGCCCTGATCACACATTCGTAAAGTAGGGCGAAATCTCCCAAAGCAAAGGAATAACTGTTAGTGCTCAGTTAGCAACTGCATCGGCAGTGATTTCCTGCAGAAAACAGTGACTGGTGAGTTCAACAACAGGGGAAATTAACTCATTGAAAGGACCCTGAGGGAGCTGGGACTATGGGAAGGCTAGGGAAATATTTGCCTAACTTAAAGTTTTATTTTATAATCAGAATAAGGGTTCATTATTCATAAGGACAAGAGTTCCCCTATTGTCAGCAGCAGGACAGAATGAGTTTGAACTTGGTACCGAATATGGCAAAAATAATTTTTGTGCATTTTAGAGACTCACCACATTAAGAAAATCTACCTGTATACCTTGTGTATTTACTTGCAGCACAAGTTTTTGAATGCTTTTGTAAAGTATATTTTCTTTTCCTTTTAGAGGAAAAATATAGGTTCAAATGCAGTATAAAGAATTGAGAATTTAAGAGTTTTAGTACAATGGACTCAAATTAACATCTATTAATCATGTCAACAAAAGGGAAGTACAATTATTTGCAAAGCTTATCATCAAATGAGAACGGTATTAAGTATTATTAGCTGGTAACATATATTTGAATATGATGACATGCACTGATGTATATAAGAGATGCGTTTCTACTATGCTATATAGCATTTTATTACAAAGCACTCTTCTAAAGAACTATACAATGGCTGCACATTTTTACATCACTTACTTTAATTCGCAGCTTGTAAAAATCCTTAAAAATAAATATGACTCACCAATGAGATCCATAGCACCAGGTCATGGATATTTTTCATAATCATTTCTAGTTACCCAGATAATAAAGTTAGACATTTTCATGCCAGTATACAACTGCAGATTACATATATATATATATATATATATATATGTGTGTGTGTGTGTGTGTGTGTGTGTGTGTGTGTAGAATTATGCTGGTATATGTACATCTGAAAGGAAAGTGGTAGAGTTCAATCCCTGGAGATACAATTTCTATTAGTAGTTCATTAGCTAATTTATGTATTTATTTATTAATTATCATAGTAAAATACTAGTCTAATGAACCAAGGGGCAATTTTAAGCCCGACCAAGTTCCCCAAATAAAATTTGATAGGTAATGTTGCCCAAATGTTTTCTGGAGGGTGTATATTCTTAAGTGGACAAACAATTACAAGCTTCCTTTCTGTAGCAGAGACATGGGTGGCAGACCAGGGGTATATTTCCCCATCCACTGGTCCAGATTCTGAATGAATAGATGCAGGAAGGAATATGCATAGCCAGTTCAATATGATTTCCTTTTTATAGTAGAGGTTAAAATACATTGTAAAAAATATTTCATAGACAGTGAACCATAGTAATCTGCTTAGTGCAGAGTTAAAACAATACTAATAATAGAGCCTAAATGAGTTTGTTAGAATCAGTATCTGGTGGGTAGACCATTTGAAACATGCCTTATTATAGCAATAACCCACGCCTGGGTGTGGGTAATGCTGGATTTACCCACGGTTGGAGGGACCAAACAAAGACAACCGTGGGTAAATCCAGCATTACCCACACCCAGAAGTGGGTTATTATTATAATGCCATTATTTAAGAAAAGAAATAATTACTTTTCTTAAATAATGGCATTGTATAATGCCTCTTTGCTGCCCTTCCGCAGCTGTCTGCTGTTCCGCGGCAGTTCTGATGTACTGCGCATGCCTACGCAGTACATCAGAGCTGTGGGCAAAAGCAACGGAGAAAGCAAGTTCTCCGTTGCTTTTTACTGTCTTGCTATGTTAAATGGGTTTAACATAGCGAGACAGCTTTAAAATAAGCAACGGAGATCTCCGTTGCTTATTTTAAAGTTGTTGCTATGTTAAACTCATTTAACATAGCGAGACAGGTTTAAAAAAAAGCAACGGAGATCACAAGATCTCCGTTGCTTTTTACACACTGTGTCGCTATGTTAAAGGAGTTTAACATAGTGAGACAGCTTTAAAAAAAGCAACGGAGATCTCCGTTGCTTTTTTTAAATCTGTGTCGCTATGTTAAACTCTTTTAACATAGCGAGACAGTGTTTTATACTAACGGAAAAAGTCCGGGCGACCGGACCTTTTTCCGTTAGTATATTGAGGGATTTACAACGGGCACGCTGGTTGGGATGGCCAATCAGCGTGCACGTTTTTAGAGTAGGCATTGTATAATTATTTTTCTGCACTACTGAGTCTGATTAGGTGCTATTCATAGGTTTTACAGAGGTACACTATTATTCAATGTTTCTCTTTAGTGCATTAAAATGTTACTTTGTGCTAACTGTAACATTCAGATCTACATGTTGAATAGTGCCTTCAGGCTTTGTTTCTAATACGAAGTCTACACATTTCCAAATATTTCAATGGACATTTGAAATCAAGTATTGCATTTTTAACATTTTAAATGTTAAGTTCCTTTGGCTTTGGTAAAAAATATCTGTTCTTCTTAAAATTTGACATAAATGTATTTATCTGTTGAAAGTGAACTTTTCTTTTAGAGTGCTTTTAAAATTCTCTTCTGTTTGGGATTTAGTCATGAGTATAACTAAATTCATCATGTTAGAAAGTGAATTATATGTTTAGTTAGGCTCACACTGCAGTACCTGTAATCATAAAAGTTATGAATCTATATTTATCATATTGGCTATACTGCTATAACATAGTTAGTCTTTATGTTGTTATCTTATATTTTAAATATATCATGTTAATGAGCTGTTGATAAACTATACTAGTACATTTTTGAAATGTTGCCCAAGGAATGACTGCAGAACTACATATTCAAAGACAATTATACAAATCAGCTGAAGACTTTGTCAGGTGCTACTCTATAGATGGCATATGATTATTTTCATCACAACTTTGAAAATGATGAAATTATAGACAGGTATTTATTGAAATGATTTTAGATTCCAAATTAAAGCAGTAGCTTTAGTGGAATTCTTATATAATACTTTTTTCAGTTAGTAGCTTATAGATGAGGAAAGAAGCTTCATAAGAATCTCAAGAAAGATGCTGTTGCTGTGGCAAGTAAGTACATATATTTGTTTAGTGGATATCATCTGCTAAAGGACTGTTGGTTTATCATTAAAAATGGAATATTTTAGGTGAAAGGTACAGACAGAGAGACAAACTGAATTCCTATAAAATCAGTTTTGTAGTAGATAAAGAGATATTGAGGGATTCAGTGCATACATGAATTTATATACATACATAAGGAATAATTTAAGCAATAGTTTGCAAAATTAGAAGTAAAAAAACATGATTTCTGGGATCACTCCCAATATGCATGGAGGTCAGGTTGTGGCATATTATTTTGTTTATTACATTTTCTTTTCATTTTTATAAATGTTGTTGTTTCTTTATGAGTCCTGTTACTCAATTAGCCAATCCAGTAACACATGTAGTTGCTAGAGAGGGCTAATGCATGCAAAAGTATGATCCTAGGTGTGTTATAATTAGTTCAGAAAGGTGTAGGCAAATTAAAAAAGTGCTATTATTCTTGGATTTCTGTTTCAGAGGAAAGGTTGCCAATATTTATGTGACTAAATTATGTTCTTTGCCATGTGATTCATGAAGACTTGTCAAAGGGATGATACCAAGGGAAAAGTAGTAATAGTGTTTCTATTGTAGGTAATGGGGTATGATATAAGGTTGTAGGCGTGTCACATGTAGTGTGGAACTAAAGTTTGATTACTCACATTCCAGAAAAGCTCTGTACAGCTAATTTACTGTTTACCTGACTTTAAATGCCTAACATTGAGCTGATTGGACAGGCTTCATTCACTTGGCTTGGGACAGAAAAGGTCCTAGTTATATATATCAAGACATGGATAATGACATCAGTATTAAGCACTGATGGTACAATGATAGAGTTATATTCAGTTTTATAGTGAGCTGGGAGGTAGGTGATCTTATGGCAGTATGCAGCCAGTGGGATAGAACAGGGATTAAGAAATGGTGTCATGACACATAGAATAGACATCACAGAATGCCTTGTTTGAACTCTGTAGCCTGTATGTAGACACTGTGTATTGGGGCAGTAGATTTTTTTAAGATATGGACTGTTGTTTCTGTTTAGAACCAAGTGTGGAGCCAGTGAGAGAGTTTGGGGAACTTGGAAAATGACCATTGTCAGCAGTGGCAGATTATAACAGGGACAATTCAGACAGCTACCCATGGCCCATGACTTTGGGGAGGGGTTACTTCAGTGCAAAACACATGGTTGTGGCCATTTTAAATAATTTTGTTATGGTCAGTACTGCTATCTAATTTTAATATGCTTATGTGCTGAATGTAACAGTCAGCAACTTTTTTTTAATAAAGTATTTATGCCACCACAATTATTTATGATCAAGTGGCTTAATCTGCTTTTGAGTACATGTAGTACATGCCCTGCCATGACCCTAAGATGCTTGATAAAAATCAAAGAGCTGTGCATTGCTTGGAAACTTTGAATGAAAGAGGTGAGAAAATTGTAGTCAAGTAAAATAAATAGTCCCCATTTTCACAAAATACCCCTTTATATGTTTGTTCAATTATAATTACAATAAAATTATGTTTTTGTGACAAATTGTAGAATAAATGGTAGTCAGTATTGTGTGCACACCTGGCCACCTGTCATGGACAGAATCCAATGTAACAGGACAAAACTGAAAAAAAAAGAAAAACACTTCTTTCCTTTTTAATATGATGAATGGAGTAGGTAAGCAATGGAAATGCAAATCCAGAAATTCTAACTACTTTCTAAGTATAGCAGATCAAGTTTGGAAATGTGTTACTAGTTTGTGTGCCTTTTCCCTTATTATTTTTTGGCTTTGACTTTTTTTGTTTTTGCTACAAGTTTTTTTTAATATTATAGCCACCATGTGATTTGTACCCAGAAGGTAGCTTTAAATATGTTGATGATGTAAGGTAGAGGCTGTTTTGTGGATGAATGTAACTTGCCCTCTTGTTATTTTTTCATTTAACCATTTGGCTTTGCAGGCTGGTGTGCTTTTGTGGGAAATAAGCTAAAATATTTGTGGCTGCTTTCTTTGTGGAAGAAAACTGAAACTGTGTGGCAAACTCAAGTATCTGAAAGTCAGCTGTTAATCCCTAGCGTGACTCCCTGTCTTAACAGTGCTTTAGGATTGTTTTTTAGTTTGTAGAGTATAATTACAGCATTCCATGTACAACATATGAGGTGTACAAGCATTCCTTGTACTACATATGAGGTGTACATGCAGTCAAATGGCAGTAATTGATGCATATTGACATTGGTGGATGAAAACAACTTATATGGTCTTTTTAAACAATCATAAAGGTGATCCAAAAGAATGTGTGAATTTATCTGTGGTAAAAAAGGGTTTGTATAATGGGGAGACCCATGGTTTGAAAACTGCCTAGGTCCCAAGGTGAACTTAACCTGCCACTAATTGTCAGTGTATATGTGTGTGTGTGTGTGTGTGTGTGTGTGTGTGTGTGTGTAAATCACTGCTACACCTGTTGGTTGTGTTCATTACCACCAGCAGCCAGGAGTGGATGTGCTAATTTATGCAACAGAGAGATTCTCTGAATTGCATGGATATACTAATGCCT
This sequence comes from Protopterus annectens, assembly GCF_019279795.1. NCBI lineage: Eukaryota > Metazoa > Chordata > Ceratodontiformes > Protopteridae > Protopterus > Protopterus annectens. Next base: position 205,336,679 of record NC_056746.1, on the reverse strand, counting down.
TACCACAGGCAATTCCAAAGGAAGAGTACATGGCTAATTTGCATATACCTCACCATGGATTGCCTCATTAGCATGTAGCATGGCCACAGAGATAGCCCACCATACTGGTACATGTCTTCATGTTGCAACACCATGGTAGGCTCATATGTTCATAGACATATGCCAGCCTAACAACCACTGGGGCCTTTATAAGCCTAGCCATGCAACCCAAATGTATCCCATAGGTCATTTAAGAGGCATCCTGGGATATTATCATACCCTCTGAAGCTGTGTTCTTGGCCTTAGAGAGTGCCTTTAAGAATTGCTCCCTACTGGTAGTTAGAGGGGTTATGTTAGATAGAATTTCCCTAGTGGAGCAGCTGGGAGTGATAGGGATAAATTTGGAGATGAATGTGTCAGCCAGAAGATTTGCTATATCTCCCCAGTTTTGTGAATGTGGCTATACTTATGAGCAGACTGCCCCATCGGGGACAGGTACAGACCATCCTTGACACAGCAGTGTGGTTTATTAACCGTGTCTTCTCATGCTAACATTTATTGCATCTTTCTTGAATGATACCAGAAACTAAGCCAATTATTAAAGTCAGTCATGTTTTGTTCATATTGTGGTATCATCCATGGTGAAAGTAGAATGCTGCTCAATGCTAGGCACATGCCAGCCTTTAACACATAGTCTGAGAACTCCACAATATCTCTCTACATATAGTCTAAGCTGTTACATTTACAGGTCATTTGCACCTACATGGACTATGACCAAATCATATTGTTACCTGGGGTGCAATGACTTGAGTGCAGGCATAACCTAAAGGATCCTGATCTCTGTTAGGCAAGTGACTTATTTTCTCCTTGTTCAGCTTAGTGAGTGAAGCATCAGTATGTCATACAATGGAGTCCCCTATGAATAGAGCCCTGGGTAGTGTTGCCTTATGGGATTGGTAGTTGAGGCTTCACTGAGTGTGGCTGTATGTGCAATGCTAGGTGTTACACCACTGGGTGTGACTGAATGTGCAGTGTTAGGTGTTACACCACTGGGTGTGACTGTATGTGCAGTATTGGATGTTACACCACTGGGTGTGGCCGTATGTGCAGTGTTAGGTGTTACACCACTGAGTGTGGCTGTATGTGCAGTGTTAGGTGTTACACCACTGGGTACGACTGTATGTGCAGTGTTAGGTATTACATCACTGGGTGTGGCGTTATGTGCAGTGCTAGGTGTTACAACACTGGGTGTGGCTGTATGTGCAGTGTTAGGTGTTACACCATTGGGTGTGGCTGTATGTGCAGTGTTAGGTGTTACATCACTGGGTGTGACTGAATGTGCAGTGTTAGGTGTTACACCACCTGGTGTGACTGTAAGTGCAGTGTTAGGTGTTACACCACTGGGTGTGGCTGTATGTGCAGTGTTAGGTGTTGTTTTTGTTCAGTATTTTCAAGTTTGTAGAGGATACTTTTTGCAGGTAGAATGCCCGTGAAGGCTTCAGTGTTTGGGAAGGTTGCATTTAAGTGCCAACGCATAAGTGGGTCTATGTTTGGGGGATATACTATGTTCTTTGGGTGTAGCATGAGTGTTTCTGATAACTAGATTGTTATGCTGCTGAGCAATGAGCAGCAGGACGCAAACATGCCCAATTTATACAGTACTTAAAACAACAGGAAACTGGCTTCTAAGCCCTCTGGCAAATAAAACAATTATACTTACAACTTTCTTATACTTACCCCAGTCCTCTTAATGTAAAAACACAAAAAAGATTGCTTGTGAGTGTATGCTACCACAAAACAACTTTAACAAACTAGCTAGACAAGATGATTTCAAATCAGATAACAGCAAGACAGTTTGAGCAAATGCAATAATTTCAGCCTTAAATGCAGATAAATGCACAAATAAAACAATAAATCAGCAGGCGATCTCCCGCATAGAACAAAATCGCCAGGCCAAACAGATTTCTCAAAACTAAAAACAAAATGAAACAGGAACAGGTAATATAGAAAGCAGCTCTATCAGTCTAAGCAACTACACTTCAGGCACAAAAAGAGATTAAATTAATTTCCTTGCTTCTCTTTTCAAATCACCAGCAAGGAGTCAACACTGCTTGTATTTGTTGCAGGCCTTGAGTCTTAGGGCTATTTCTGAATCAGAAATAATTGCTATGAGGCGTACATCTCACAACAACTTTTCTGAATTAAGCCTAACAGTATTACTTAAAACTCCTTAGCATCCATGTGATGTGGAATGTCACACCTCTAGCAGCCTATACACATCCATGCACTCCAGAGCATTTTCTGAAAAAATCAACTTAAAAGCATAATATGCATTTTGTGAATGATAAACACTCAGAACTGTACAAATAGCAATGTTATCAGTAAGAAGTACCCTTTACAGCAATAACTGTCAGTGCATGCATAGTCTTTCCTTACATATTATAATATATTATAATGCACACAAACCCAGAGTTATATTTTTTGCTAAACTTTCATAAACAAATTGTCATACCTTGTAAACTGTACAACCTAGATATGATTGTTAGAACGCTTTTGCTAACCAGAAAAAGGTTTTGACATGATAGCAAAAAATCCTTTCTGGATGCATGTTTATTGAGATATTTACAGAAATATAAAACAAATGCTCAGTTGTATAATTATCAATATAAATAACATTGAATATCTCTAAAGATGTGTAATTTACAGTGCAAATATCAATGACAGTTTTCTTCAATAATATATGAAGTTTCATCTGTGGGTTCTAATAGTTTGTAAAGTCACTTGTTTATTAAAGTATAAGTACACATGGAAATATTGCTTATTGTCATAACTATTAAAAAAAACTTGCAGTATCTCCAGTAATATGAATTGGTACAGACAGTGAATGTTTCTGTCTCCCACCATAGTATTTCAAAACATATCCCTCAATAGCATGTAAGCCTTTCAATTATGAAAATATTTACATAAATATGAATAGTACGTGGCAGAAAGCGATTCATTTCTCTACTGTGTAAATCAGCAATCTTAGTGTCATTTTTTTAAATTATTCCTTACTCTTTGTAATGCTGATTGTTATTAACTGATAAGGCACTTAGTTAATGAAGCCAGACCCAAAAAAGGTCTGGATGCCATAAGGAGCTATTGAGTATTAACTGGCCAAATACGAAAAAGGTGCTATAGATTTGAATGAGTTAACTGGTGCTAATTGAGATTGCAACATGTGGAAGAATGAAATGGACTATACAGGCAATAACTTAATTTAAAAAAAAATAAGCAATGCTATGGTATTTAGAGAGAGACCCTTAATGTTTTATTTAAACATTAATATTTAGAAAGCTGGGACCATTCACATGTTTTTTTAATTCAAACTTCTTGACGTCTACTTAAACCAGTTCCCAGGCTATCATTACATTTGTAAGGACTGCTGTACCATTTTTATACCTGTGAATCTAGACAAATAGCTGCCATATACATCTTGTTACCACAGTTTACCTGAATCAGTGTTGTGCTGATGAGCCACTGTAAATGTGACAGTAGCTCACCCTGTAATTTGTGAAGTTGCTTCAGGCCTGCTTCCTAATGCTCATTGTTGCAAAATGCTTGTTACCCCTAACTGAGCAAAAGTCCAAGGTACACTTTGATGCCATCTACTAAGCGGTACCTGCAGATGCCTTTGTAGACCTGTATGCATGTGTCTTGGTAAATATTTGCTAAGAATATTTCCCACATAGAAGATTTCACTCCATAGAAAACTGAAGATTAAAAAAATAAGTGTAATTATTTATTTATATTTTGTTTATTGTACTATCCTACTGTACCAAGGACTATTTTCAGAGGAGATCAGGCAGCAGAAATGACAATTGGTGTAAAACAAAGAGCAAGAGAAATACAGTCAGCCCCAGTGCCAGCTATAGTAAGAATTAATAACAAAAGCAAGTTGAATGCATTAAAGCAAAACAAAAATTATAATTATCATATCAGTATATATGCCAACATTACACAACAGTGAAAATACTTAACCTTGTATAATATGTCACACATGTTTTAAAAGCATGAACGTTTGTTTCATTCAGAATAATGGATAGGTGTAAGATGATCACTGTGTAGAGACGTCTCAGGACTGGAGGGTAGGAAGTATGTGGATAAGGAAAATCCATGGAATTGCAGGCTTGTTAACCTAACAGCAGTGCCAATGAAATGAAGAAAAGATGGGCTTCTGGATATATGGATTGAAGGAGTTGTAGGAATAACCTGATCCAGTTTTGTGACTAAGGTACAGGAGCACTTGACACAGGAGTACCAATAGACATGGTCTACCTGCACATCACCAAGGCCTTTGAGTCAGTCACATAGGAGGATGCTGGAATACTGCAGGGATTAGTGTAGGACCAAGAATAAGAAACTGGACTGCTGCATGTTTTATGTTTGTCATGCAGAGAATGGTAGTAAGATGGGCAAAGTTAGAGATAAGGCAAGTGACTAAGGGAGGGCAAAGTCAGAGATAAGGCAAGTGACTAAGGGAGGGCAAAGTCAGAGATAAGGCAAGTGACTAAGGGAGGGCAAAGTCAGAGATAAGGCAAGTGGCTAAGGGAGGGCAAAGTCAGAGATAAGGCAAGTGACTAAGGGAGGGCAAAGTCAGAGATAAGGCAAGTGACTAAGGGAGGGCAAAGTCAGAGATAAGGCAAGTGACTAAGGGAGGGCAAAGTCAGAGATAAGGCAAGTGACTAAGGGAGGGCAAAGTCAGAGATAAGGCAAGTGACTAAGGGAGGGCAAAGCCAGAGATAAGGCAAGTGACTAAGGGAGGGCAAAGTCAGAGATAAGGCAAGTGACTAAGGGAGGGCAAAGTCAGAGATAAGGCAAGTGACTAAGGGAGGGCAAAGTCAGAGATAAGGCAAGTGACTAAGGGAGGGCAAAGTCAGAGATAAGGCAAGTGACTAAGGGAGGGCAAAGTCAGAGATAAGGCAAGTGACTAATGGAGGGCAAAGTCAGAGATAAGGCAAGTGACTAAGGGAGGGCAAAGTCAGAGATAAGGCAAGTGACTAAGGGAGGGCAAAGTCAGAGATAAGGCAAGTGACTAAGGGAGGGCAAAGTCAGAGATAAGGCAAGTGACTAAGGGAGGGCAAAGTCAGAGATAAGGCAAGTGACTAATAGAGGACAAGATCAGAGAAAAGGCAAGTGACTAATGGAGGGCAAAGTCAGAGATAAGGCAAGTGACTAATAGAAGATGAGGTCAGAGATAAGGCAAGTGACTAATGAAGGACAAAGTCAGAGATAAGGCAAGTGACTAATAGAAGATGAGGTCAGAGATAAGGCAAGTGACTAATAGAGGACAAGGTCAGAGATAAGGCAAGTGACTAATGGAGGACAACATCAGAGATAAGGCAAGTGACTAATAGAAGATGAGGACAGAGATAAGGCAAGTGACTAATGGAGGACAAAGTCAGAGATAAGGCAAGTGACTAATGGAGGACAACGTCAGAGACAGGGCAAGTGACTAATGCAGGACAAAGTCAGATATAGGGCAAGTGACTAATGGAATACCACAGCGGTTTGTCCAAAGTACAGAACTCTTCATTGTGTTTGTTTCAAACATGTTTGGGGGTACAACAGATCAAGTCTTTGCTGATGCCACAAGGATAGGGGTGTATAGGATGGTGTGAACAGCAGAAAGATTTTAAAAGGCTGACCAAGGTGATAGCTGAGTTTCATTGTAGACAAACCCAAGACCTACAATCAGGCTCTGGCAGTAAATGATTTTTGAGCACTGTCTTGTAATTGTTTTAGGGTAGCTGCGGTGCAAATGACAGTGGAGTCATCTGCATAGTGTATGATTGAAGCAAGGTTAGTAGCTTTAAGTAGGTTATTGGTCAGAACTGTGAAGAGCAGAGGCCCAAGAACTGAGCCTTGTGGAACACCTAGTGTAATGGGATATGGGGAAGAGAGGTCATCTTGAATTTGGCTGATTGACAGTGGTCAGATAGGTAATTTTGGAACCAAATAAGAGTGTTTTTAGATATGTCAAGTGATGCAAGCTCATGTAGGAGTTGTTCATGGGACACTGTCAAATGCCTTTGACATGTTGAGAATTATTGATGCAACCATTTGGCCAGTGTTTTTTAGTTGGTTGACAGTATTGGTAAATTTGAGGCATGGCCTTGTGGTACTATGGTCTGGTTGAAATTCGTGTTGTGCATGGGAAAGGAGCTTATTAGATAGAAGGTGTTGCATCAATTGAGAGTGGATGCACTTTTCTAAGATTTTAGAAAGAGGAGATGGTATAGATATTACCCTATAGTTAGATAGTTCTAGTGAGGAGCCTCCTTTGTGTAGTGGGATTACGTAGGAGGGTTTACAGACTTTAGGTACATATTTGACATCAGCTGCTAATTTGAGGTAGTTGTTCAGCAGTTTGTTGGTGGCAAGGGTTGTGAGTTTCAGTTGGCTCAGCAATTTCTTTATTGTACTTGTTTGGACAGGTTTAAGAGAGAGTGAGGTAGGTGAGTCAGTAATAGTAAGGAGGGTGATTTGTTGCAGGCTATTTTTGTTTTGTATGAGTAAGAGGATGGAGTTTATGAAAAATGAGTTAAAGTGGGATGCTATGCTTTCTTCTGTGGTTTTGATATTCAGGGATGGGATGGTGGGCTGGATGGATAAGCTGATTGTCCCTGTCTTGTCTTATAGCCAAAGGGAATGATTTCATTATTGTTTATGTGCGGTTTAAACCAGGTTTCCATTGGTATGGCAATGTCAGGAGTGTATAGTGATAGGGTGGCGCCGAGTTCATGTATTTTGTTCAAGAGACTTCTGAGGTTTATATTTATGAGGAGGATGTTATAGCTCTTTTTGGATCTGTAGGATAGTAGCGGTAAGGTTTGAGTTATTGTTGGCTTGGGGCAAGTGTTTGTGATGGTTGTGATTTGTTGGGTGAGAGTAGGGCCAGGGTTGGGAATTATGTCTTCATGTAAATGAAGATTAGTTTTTTTTTGCTTGTACTTGAGGGGAATCTATGGGGGTATTAGTGGTCATTTTAGTGGTATTAATGAGGGGTTAGCATGGTGGAGGTAACTATATTGGAATAGTTCAATACTTGTGGAGATGTAGATGTGGGGTGCTATGTTGAAGTTAGAGAGGTCAGACAGAGGTGGGTTTATTAAAGGGTTGGTGGGGGATTTTAAGTAGATTATTGGAGGGTTTTTAGGTGTTGTTAGGGAGAGAGCAGTCAGTAGTAATGGGAGGAATAGTATGTGTAAGAGAAGCATGTTTGAGTATTGGCTTTTAGGAGGGGGTTAGTGGAGGAAGAAATGGTGGTGAGAGTAGTGAGGTGATGAAAAAAGGATGTAGTTGAGGCTTTGTGAAGCTCTGGAAGGAATGGATAGGGGTTGGGATGATAATATACAATTACAAGGTGAGAAGTGCTGATTAGTTAGTGACTTGTGATGTGGAGGGCAGTGATTGGCTAAGGATGTGTGGGATGTGTGTGGTTTGGTTAAGATAAATGTAAGTGATGTTGGGGTGGGTGGGAATGAGGGTGGGGTGGAGAAGCAGAGTGAGCCTGAGCACAGCGAAGGCAAATGGAGTGAGCGAGTGCATGTTCCCAGTGTGCATGTAGTACACAAAAAACTATCAGCTACCTTAAACTGGTCTGGAGGAATGCAGAACTACTGTGGAGGTATAGAATAATAACAATGACATGTTCTGCATAGTATTAAGCTATTGAGTTAGGGGTGCACTACACTTTTTTATCAGATATATAGTAATGCTTGTTTTTCTTTTCAGTCTAACTGCTTCATTTCATTCTCTAAGTTGTGGAGCTAGCATAACAAAAGCAGTATGGGCACTGAGACGTGTTTGTAAAAAATTTTGAAGAATACCCTTAGATATGGGCACTCCACCCGCTGAGACAAGCAGCTACACCAAGGAGATTTTAAAAATGGCTCTTGTAGCTTAAGAAAGCTAGGTTATTCAGTAATTGGTCTTGAGTGGGAGGGGAGGACTGAATAGACCAGAAAGGTGGTGAGTATCCAATAGTATGATGAAAAGGGCTAGCTCTACTTTCACAGCTGTGCAGGTCTACAGAAACAATCAGGAAATGCAGTAGGTACTTTGGACTTACTTGTTTTGCATGCCTTTCTTATTAAAATAAAATAAACCACTTTTACCAAGGAGTATCTGGGATTTAGGAAGTCCAGAATTTATGAGAGAAAGGGTTTAGTAGTAGTACAAAAACAGCAGGGCTTTCAAAAAGCTTTTAGGAAGCACAGGATGGGGGGGGGGCAGTTAACATCCTGAAACAATCAGGAAAAGCAGTAGGTACTTTGGACTTAGTTGTTTTGCATACATTTCTTATGAAATAAAATAAACCACTTTTACCAGGACAGAAGTATGTGGGATTTAGAAATACCAGCATTTATAGGAGAAAGGGTTTAGTAATAGTTGAAAAACAGCAGGGAGACTTCTGTTAGGAAGCACAGGATGGGGGGGGGGGGCAAATGTCCGTGGTGGAGTGTTTTAGTTAAAAAAATAGAATTAGACAAGGGCTATTAATTAACAATTTTGTCCATAGGATAAAACATACTTTCTGTATCTTCTGAAAATAACACAGATCAAAAGGTTGCCCGGTTCAGTTAAAGAGAGCTGCAGGCCAGTAGTTCAAGGTCTGGGGGGAATCCAGAGAAAAGTAATTTAAAAGAGGGAGTTGGGAAGAAAATAAGTAATATTAACACAATATCCTGCATTTGTTAGAAAGAAAAAAAATGCAATAAATACAAAGGTGCTAACAGAGGAGTAGAAAAAAACAATAACTAGGTAATCTATACACAGATAATTAAAAGCCTCAGTTTGTGATAATGTAACATCTAAGACAAGTTTTGGCAGCTAACACTTTCAACAGACTAATGCAGTTGGAAATATGTTAGTGGGTGTAAACAGAAGATGACACATACAGAACTAAGCACATATTAGCTAGCATGACACTGTACTTGTTATAAGTAGAGAAGTGCAATATGCACTGCTAAGATTTTTACATGGATGTAGGAACATAGGTTCATACTAGGCTATCTGCCCGAGGGCATTTACAAGCCTAGCCCATAGTTTTGTGGCTTACGCCACCCCTTTAGTATGGGGAACTATACCCATTATTTTGCTGTGCCTCTGTCGAGCAGTGACACTGAGGTTATCCCTGGGGTATATCTGCGATCTCCCATCCATTGGTCAAGATTTCTCTTGAACAAGGCCAGCGAGGTGCTCTGCCTCACATATACCGGGATTTTATTCCACAGCATAGGGAGTCTTTGGGTGATGAATCTATCCCTCCAGCATGTCCTATTAATAGCCGTGTCGAGGTTTAAGTGTCCCGCCCTTGTGGCTCTGACGGATCAACAGTGATACAAATTACATTTCAGATATGTCAAGTGGTATAACACACGTTCTAAACCAATAGATGAGGAGATGTACACACTAATGTCTGGGAAAGTTCCTTTAAAATGCAATAATAAAGTGAGCAACAAAGAAATAATATTCCAACAATAACAATGATGAAACATTTACATGCAAAGGCCTGAGAGATGACCCATTTATAGGTTGCCTGTGTCCATTGGAGACATAGGTGCGAAGCCAGGGATGAATTCCCTGTTCCCCATCCAATTGTTCAAGTTGCACTTGAATTGGGTTAGGGAGGAACTCTGCTTCACATGGATGGGGAGCCTGTTCCATCATAGACAGGGTAGTCACTGGGATACATACCTATTCCTCCAGCAGGTCCTATTTATAACACAGGCAAGGTTTAAGTCTTTAGAATTGGTAATTCTGGTGCTGTTTGTTTTGTGGATATGCAGGAGGTCCCTCAAAAGCCTGTAGGAGACAGAATACGGGGATAGGGTCTTGAGGTGGTCTGCATAGGACATTTTACTTGTGCCCTGTATTCTTTTAGGGAGAAACTTCTGTGGATGTGCCAGTTGTTGGATATGCCTGGTTAGGTACTTACCAAAGGGGGAATTGTACTCAATGATTGGTCTGATGAATTCCAAATACAGTGGAATGATGACTTCCTTGGACTCAGATGTTATACTTTTGTTTATAAGTTGTGCAACATAGAATGATTTCTTCACTACTGTAGACAAATGAGGTCAAAGGCTAGATTATTATCTATGTGTGTCCCTAACTCCCTAACTACTGGGTCAACTCTAAGGGGTATGTTGTCAATATGATAGTTACCAGGGGTGGATAACTTCACAAGGATACTATTATACATTTCTTGGGATTTAATTTTAGTCCATAGGTTCATAGGTTCATGGGTAGGTACTAGGCTATCGGCCCAAGGGCCTATGTATGCCTAGCCAGCAAGGTACCATAGCTTACGCCACTCAAGAAAGTTATTTTCCTGTGCCACTGTCCAGCAGAGACACAGAAGTGATCCCCGGGGTGTATTTCCTATTTCCCATCCACTCATCAAGATTTTTTTCTTAAAGAGTGCTAATGAAGATCTTTGCTTGACATAGATGGGTAGCTTGTTTCAGAGTATAGGAAGTCTCAGGGACAGGAATCTATCCCTCCAGCATGTCCTGTTTATTGTGGTGACAAGGTTTAGGTCCCTAGAGCATGTAGCTTGGAGGGATTGGGATTTCTTTAGGTGTAGCATATCCAACAGCTCTGGGTTTGACATAGCTTTATGTTAGGCAGAGATCACCTCGGAGTAGGTGATATGCTACGGAGAAAAGCTGGAGTTTTCTGAGGTGGTCAGTGTAGGGCATTTGTTTGAGGCCAGTAATCCTCTTTGTGAGGTACTTCTGTGGCCTTTCCAGCTGCTGCAGATGTCTTGCAAGGTACATTCCAAAAGGGGCGTTGTACTCTATAATGGGTCTAATGAGTGACGAGTAGAGGGGAACAATGACCTCTTTCTTCCTGGATGAGAACCCTTTTATGATGAGGTGTGCCACGTAGATGGACTTCCTGACTACTGTGGTGATGTGACTATCAAAGGAGAGACTACTGTCCACCTTGGTCCCAAGGTCTCTTATCACGCATTCGGTGTTAAGTAGATTGCTGCCTATGTGGTAGTTCATGGGCACAGAGTTTTTACCAAAGGGGATAACACTGCACTTTTTGGCATTGAGCTTGAGGCCATGGCTCTGACACCAGGCATCTGTCTCAGTGAGGCCCTTCTGTAGGATGTCCACATCATTTGGGGACTTGACAATGGCTCCTAGTTTGCAGTCATCTGAGAACTTCATCAGCCAGTGGCCTTTTGTGTTAGCCTGTACTTCAGAGAAGTAGATACCAAACAGGAGAGGTCCCAGGACGGAACCCCGTGAAAATCCACTTGTCACTGCCTTGAGGTCAGATTTGGAGTCTGCAACTTTTACAGTGTGGGTTCTGTCAGTGAGCAGTTGGCAACCCATCTTGTGACATAGGGATTTATACCTAGTTTAGTGAGTTTAGCTCTAATTCCAGATTGTGGGATGGTATTGAAAGCCTTGGCGAGGTCGGGATAGGCTGTGTGAACCACCTTACCCTCATCCACAGCTTTGGTGATTGCCTCAATGAAGTCGATCAGGTTCAGGAGGCATGATCTGCCTTTCACAAACCCGAACTGAGTGGGATCCAGAGTTTGGAGGTTACCAATGTCTTTGTTTATGAGTTCCATGATGATACGTTCCATGGCCTTGCAGACCAGGCTCGTCAGGCTAATAGGTCGATAGTTCCTGGGATCAGTGGTGGCTCCCCCTTTGTGGAGTGGGATAACTGTTGCTGTGCACTATTCAGTGGGCGCAAAGCCTGATGCGAAGCTATTATTGAACTTGGTGCTTAAGTGGAGAGCCAGTTCGTTCTGAAGTTCGTGTAAAACGCAGCCTGGGATATTGTCTAGTCCCATGGATGCTGTGTTTTTGGCTTTAGAGAGTGCAGCTTTTACCTACGTAGTTGTGATTACAGGGACTCTGCATTCTTCCTATATAGATATGGGCCCTTTAGGGGGTGAGAGGGGGGTAAAGTTAGCACTGAACCGATCTGCCAGGATGTTGGCAATATCAGTTGTTTCTGTAATTTTCATGCCTTTGTGCTGTAACTCAGAGCAGATCTGGGTGTTGCCATCTAGATTCTTGACATAGCTATAGAATGCTTTGTGGTTGTCCTTGGATTTAGTGATGATTTTGTTTTCATAGCTAGCTTTGGAGGATCTTATAAGGGATCTCAGCTTCTTACTGAGGCTGAGAGCTCCTCCACTCGTGGGATTTTACTGTCATTTGCAACAGTTTCTTCTTTCTGTTGTACAGTTTGTTTATGGCAGGGGACCACCAGATTGACTTCCTTTTTTTGGAGCGTCTTGGTTCTGTTTGGGATAGCATGATCTATGCACTTGTGTAAGTGCTTAAAGAGTGCATTTGTGTAGGATTCAGCAGTTGTAACTGTATTGTCCATCTGCATGGGTGTCATGAAGTTCACCACTTCTGTCTTAAGAAGCATGAAGTTGGCTTTGGAGAAATTTTGTTGTTTGTCTGTGTCAGCCCCTCCGGGAGCACATTTGTGGCAGTGTGAGATTCAATGACAGCTCCTAATTCGCAATTATCTGCAAACTTAGTCAGCCAGAGACCACTGATAATGGCCTTGACTTCAGAGAAGTAAATGCCAGAAATGGCTGGTGCAAGGACTGATCCCTGAGGGATCCCTTTATAGGATATAACAACCAGCCAGCTTCCAAAGTGTATGGGCAACTTCCACTCACCTAACCTCTGAGAAGATGAGCAGAGCTGGTGAAAATCAAAGATCTAGGTACCATCCACTTCCAAGATTTCCTGCTGCTGAAGAGTGCTCCTCTTGAGGGCTTTTGAGTGGCAGCAAATGTCTAGTGTTTTTCTGTTGCTGGTTAGATAAGTTCTCTTTGAGGAAAAAAATCTTTGACAATTTATTTTATGACTAACACAGTATCTTTTTTTTAAGTGAAACTGTTTTGTGTCAGGAATTTAATTTTTCTGGCAACAGTTTTCTAGTGTTTATTGCTGGTTAGATAGGTTCTCTTTGAGGAAAAAAAAAACTTTGACAATTTATTTTATGACTAAAACAGTATCTTTTTTAAGTGAATCTGTTTGTTTTGTGTCAGGAATTTAATGTTTCTTGAACTATCACATGCCTTTTCTGTCAGTTAGAAGACTGCACTTGTTGCATTTCTTTTAGTGTAAACTTTATTTTAAGGCTTACTCCAAATTTTTGTGAGAAAATGCTTATAAATTGTGTTCAGGGGCTGGTATAAGTGTATGTGGAGCTTGTCTCAGTGTTTTTAAAATGAAAAGGCCACCTTTTTGATACTTACCCTTTTACTGACTACAGCTCTCAGTTCTACCTGGACGTTAGGATTCCTTCTCAGCTTTACTATGGAACAGCTTACCACTTCCCTGATTTTTCCTTCCTCAGGTTACAAAAATGCAAAAATTTCTAGATAGCTGTTGCCCCTTCAGCAAGCTACAACTTTACATTTGCAGTTGATGGATAACTCTGCAGTGGCCATTTCTGGCTCCTCAGACCACTCATATTCTTCCTTGGTTTCCTCTGGTCCAATCCCTTTAGCTACCATGACCAGGGGTTACACATACCTTCTGTGGCTGTGTGTCCTTGGTGGGCAGGTGAGAACGTAGAGAAAAGAGCAAAGGAATGCTTCTCAGCCTAGGTGAACTGGGGTCTGTTCTGTGGGGTAATGTCCCTGACAGGAGTCAGTCTACTTTTATGGAAATTCCTGTAAAGAATAGAAAGACTTAAGCATGTATCTTCTCCTAATGCTTTACTTTAGACAGGGATGGTCTTAGTTGGGCTTAGTACAGTGTTTACTTCAAGCTTTTAACCCTTCTCATTTTGGATTTACTGGTAAGAGAAAAAAGAAATTCTTCATTTTCTGAAGATTCTCAGTGTGAGGAACATAGAAATGATTCTGAGGTAACAAGTTCTGTTTTTTTTTTCTCCTTGGGTAACAGTCTGGGGAGAGTATTTCTTTTGCCTGTCATTTAGAAGAATGCTCTTTTTCTGAAACCATATCTAGACGTAGGAGGAACCAGTTGTTTCATTGAGAACAAAATGACATTCTTCTTTCTTTGAGAAAATATTATGATTTATTGCAAATGGAATTTCTTCAGCCTACTAATGTTCCTCCTGTTCTTCTAACTTTAGAATATATTTTATTACAGTCTGCAACATGCCTCACAGCCATTCTGTAGCTCGTAAGATGGCACATAGATTGCATAAAGCTCCTCAGTCTCAGACTGTGTTCTCTATTAATATAATTTAACAGATTTTATTGTGTTAATTTTTATAATTATTTAATGTTGTGTCTTATATTCTTTGATTTGAAAGTGCAAATGAGTTCTATATTCCGTAAATCCACATTATACGGGAATCATTTATAAAGTTTGAAAAATGTTGCAGTTTTATTTATTTTCAGCTTCTTACTTTTAAAAGGACACCAAATATTTTGGGTTTTTTAAGTGTGAAGCTTTTGCAGCTAAGAAAAATGTATTGTAGCAATTCTGAATATATAATGGAATTCTTTTTATTTTATTTGTGTTTTGTTGATTGGGAAAATCTAACTGGCTATGCACCTGTTTTCAACAGAGGCCCAGGGAGAAAAGCTCCACATAAATTAAATGCAATATCTACAAAATGCAATGTTTACAAAAGTATGAAAGTATAATATAGTAACAAGTTTCAACCTATTGTCAAAGTACAGAAGGCATAAGATTTAAGGTCAACAGATTTGATAGTCTTTTAGTACAGTTTATGCATCTCTGAGAAAAAAACAGTCATATATGGGTGGCTTAAAAAGAAATAATTGAATGAGATATAACAAAAGGACAGTGTACAGGAGTGTAGCATAAATTAGAGTAATTATACAGAAGGATAGTGAGGGGAAAATGTGGGAAAAAATGAGTGATAAGCATATTAGACGTTGTAGTAGGTATGATGCAATATATAGTCTGTGTTCAAATATTAGTTGATGGCTGTATGGAGTGTAGGGGAAATAGAATAAGTGCTATCTATATAATATGAAGGTTGGTGTAGAGGAGATATAGTAAGCAATATATATAATAGGAAGGTTGATGAAGGGGAGATAGAGTAAGTGATATATATATAATAGGAAGTTGTGGATAGTAATAGTGCTTAGCAGAAACTGGAATTATGTGACAAAAAAGGGTACTTAGTAGTGATCTGGGTTGAAAAATAGTGAGATGTATTAGGGGATAGAGGAGGTTATTGGACTAATTATAGTAGGCCTTGGCTTGGATCAGAGCAGGAGTAGGGTGAGATTATAATAGGGCTTACCTGGGGTTGGAGGATAAACAGAACCAGTTATCGTTCAGGTGCTGTTGTCATTTTTTAAATTTGGTAACTTGCCTAACAATTTAACAGGGTAAGCGATAGAATTCCAGAGTTTTGAGATGTAGTTTGAATATAGGGAGACTGCAAAGCTGTTGTCTGGCATTGTTACTAGCAAGATGGATTTGTTACTAGATCTGAGATCTCTGTTGCTAGAGTAAAATTGGAGTATATTTTGAAGTACAGGTCATTTATCAGGATTATAGGTTATTTTATGAGCAGTTACTGCTTGGGAAAAGTGTTAAGTAATAGGATAATTCAAAATAGTTTAGCTCTTTTAAGGTGTGCAGTGGTGGGAGCTATGTGATCCAAATTTGGATGTTTTGTTGTAGCATGTGTTGAGTTTTAGTTTATCAGTTTTGTTCAAATTTGTAAGCATGGGAGAGGTATATAGTAATGCTCTGAGTAGGTATGCCCTTGTGATGGATTGTCTTGGTAGGTCTTCGAGGTATGCCTTGGATCTGTAAAGGGACCCTAGTTTTATATGTGCTTTTTTGATGACTTGTGATATAGGTTGATTAATTTTTTTTCATCAGTTATCACAATTGGAAGATTAATTTGTGAGATTGTCTCTATTTTGGTACATTTTGATGAGGAGATAAGAAAGGATATTTGTTTGTGATATTTCCTAGGGAAAACAAGCATTCATTTTGTTTTATTTGAATTAAGAGTAGATCAAAGATGGTTAGCCAGGATTCAATTGCTGTGAAAGAGTGTTTGGTTATTTGTTGGAGTTTAGAATCTGTTATTTGAATGTAATTTGTTTGGTGGTAATTCATTAATTAATGAATTAATGACATTCTTTACCTAATTTAACATTGTTTCATTATTTTCAGAATTAATTTTCAAAGATCTACTCAGAATGTTTGGAGACTTTTCAGTAGCTGGTTTTGGTTTTCATATAAGGAATTAGTTTTTAATGTACTTTTCATGGAATTTATATATTGCAACTTATAGTGTGAAAAAAATTGGAGCTCCTGCACAAAACTCTGGTAAAATAGGCATGATCTTTCTGTTTCTTTTCACTCTTTCAGCTTCGTTAGTTACAAGTTACTTCATTCTGTACTTATATGTACTGTAAATTATGTGTAGAATTGAGTTTATTCAATATACTGAATACCTTTACTTTCATTTAAGATATTTACTTTTGTTTTAAAGTGATTTACATTTCAGTTTTACTTTTCAACACTGAAACACTTTGTAGTGAATATTAATGGATATTGTACCACTGGTTGTTTGTGCAGCAAGCTCTTGCTTCTTCATGGCAGTTTAAATTTTACATACAGTATAAAATTCTTTTTCTTGTCAACTGGCTGGTTGGTTTACTATGTCTATTGTGTAATAACTTCTTTATTATTATACGTGGCAGCAGTGAAGGGGTATGAGATATATGAAGCCAATGCTGGACCACATGACATATTCCAAGATGTGACAACCATTTGGAATGCACAGTGTTATAAAACAGTAGTGTGACCAATGTTTATGTATGGCACAAAAACCTGGACAGTGAAGGCAGGGCAACTAAGAAAGCTGGAAGAGATGGAGACAAAGCACCTGAGATAAATAACAGGATACACTCAGTGGGACAGATAAAGCATAAGGACATCTGAGCTGAGTCAGCATAACCTTGGTCATAGAGAAATTCAAGAACGTATTACTGTGGCTCAGCACATGTGCAGGAAAGCAGAATATTATTTGACCAAGCAGATGAAGGAGTAACATGAAGAAAGCAAGAAAAGTTAAGGATGTGCAGCTAAGAGATTGGTTGATGAACTGCAAAAGAAAGATGACCTGGGGTAGTTGATCATGACTCTAAAAGAAGGTTGGAGGTGTATTTTATTTAGAACCATTGGCAAAAATAAGGGACTCAGACATTCATGGATAAAATTGGTACAGTAGTCAAGAAAAAATGGTTCTATTTGCATATCATATTGTGTTATACCTGACAAAACCAGAAAAGGGCATTTCAGTGTTGTGGAACAAACAGAGACAGTTTCAAGTCATTTTGAGATACAAAATTAATGAAGATAAAACAAAGGCAATAACTGTACTTAGGAGTATGGATTAAAAAGGATTCTGTTTTAGCAGATAAGGATATGTGGGAATAGACTAAACAAAAGATAATGAAAAAAGAAAGAAACTGGAAGCTCTGTTTTATGGATATGAATAATGAGATGCAAGCAGTGAAAATGTTTTTAGTTCCCTTAGTTTTATACACAGATCTGGCATATTTTTAAAAGCCAGAGGAGAAGTTGTGGATAGCAATTAATACAGAGTTGAAAGATTTTATTTGAGAGGGAAGAGAGCAACAGTTACACGGGCTAAGTTAGTCCTTCCAATAAAACAAAGTGGTTTGGGATTATCTGATTTTAATGGATATTTCAGAGCTACAAAGTTAAGACTCCTATACATAGCACAAACAACAAGCTATAACTCAAAGCGGAAAGGCATCATGATTAAACGGGCGGTAAGCTCAAGAAACAATGAGAGACTGGGATTTTGAATGCAGATCCTTAAGGAGAATAAACATACAGAATATTTTATTAATAAGGTAAAAGAAAGTATGCTAAGAACTAAGTGAACAACAGGATGGAGAAAGGAGATTTTGCCATTAGTGATGACTGCAATTAAGGGTACAGAAAACAGGGAAGAGGGGTCTGGAATTTACTGGAGAAAACTGGCAAAGGAACCAAGGTATTGGGAGCAAATAATTACAGAGGAAAAGGTAATAGACTAGGAAGAGACCAAGAATTCATTTGGACTGTAGGCTAGTGATTGTCTTCCCTGTCAAGGAATGATATCAGAGTATAGGCAAAGAGAAAGAAATAGGGGGATCCTAACTGAAAGACCAGCACTTGTAGAGCTTTTAGTAGAATCTAGAAGAGATGCTGCTGTTAACAAAGGGATAATTAGTAGGGCAAATAAATATTGCATGATAACTATAGGAATCAATCATAGGAGATTGAGGAAGAGAGATTGGATATGCAATTCACCAAGAAACAATGGGGTTATATGTGCATGGCTCCCAAATATGCAACAAAGTCTAAAAGATTTAGGATCTTTGCTTGGAAGTGTTTGCATATGTATTTGTATACCCCAAGCAGTCTCCAAAGAACTTTTCCTCAGGTTGATTGCAAATTTTGGAGGAAGAAATGAGGAAGAAAGAGGCAATTGGGAACATATTTTGGGAGTGTAATGAGTTGGCAGACATTGAAAATTCCCTGCAGACTACTCTAATGTAACTAAGGAAATTATTTTTTTACATATAATACAGAATTGAAACTGTCTAGATATAGTAAGGTCTTGCTGAGTTTAGTTCTGGTGGCTGCCAAAAAATCAATTACTAGAAGAAATTAAAGTCTAAACCAGCTGTACTAGAAGTAGTGAATAAAGTAAAAGAGATAAAACAACTGAAAGTGGGATCTTTAGAAAAGATTAGGAGAAAATTACATAAGAAAAATAAGAATTGTTGGAACAATATATACAGAATAATGTTTTGGAGGAGGAATGAGGTTAAAGGGAAGACTAGAATTGAATGAACTTTGTAATGTTTGACTGGCAATGACTGGATAGATTATAAGTGATGTATAACATTTGCAACTGAAAATAGGTCAATCTGTTTTTTTTTTCATTTATATAAATGTATGATCGCCAGTGTCATAAGTGATGATTGAATAAAGATGTCTCTTGTTAAAAAAAATAACAGAAGGTTGGACAGTAGTTTTGAATTGAGAGAGGTAGTGACAGTTGAGGTGACATTCTGACCCCAAGTTAAGAGGAAACAAGAGACACTGGTAATAATGATAACAATTATGAGCCCATTAAAAGAAACAATATTTACCATATAAGCTCATTCTTTCTTGAACTTTTGAAGGTGGATCTGCACAGATTAGGCTGAGTTCACTGCATAGAAATTGTGAATTTACTAAGTTTAATATAAAAATTAAGGCAAAGATAATACAGACATTTAGCAATGACATGGCAAGGAGGAAAGCACTAGCTAACTGAGACACGCCTCTCAATGAGCTGCTAGATTTTGTCATATTATTTGATATTTCAGGGTAAAGAACATAGATAAAAGTGCAGAGAAAAAGAGAAATGCATATATATATATATATATATATATATATATATATATATATATATAGTTGATAAAATACACCAAAGTGAAGTGAAAGGAGTAGACAGAAAAGAGGTGTGCAAATGCCAATGGGAAGATGCAGAGTTAGAAAAGACAGTCATGATACTGTGAGGGAGATAGTATCCAGCCTCAGGGAAAAGTAGTAAAAAATGCAAGATAAAGAATCGATATTTTGCCTTTTCAGTCTTTTAAGTTCGACCAAGATGCATTTGAAAGAATGTGTCTTCGGTCTTCTAATAGGAACCCTCAGAAAGAGCACTGACAATAAAAGATTGTGTTTTGATGAAACTGAAATAAAGGTCAGCGGAATAAAATATTTTTTTCATCAGTTAAAGCAATTCAGTCTGATGACTTATAACCTAACAAAGAAAATTTGACAAATAAAGGCAGTCCTTAACTCTATAGAAACAGAAGAAGAAATAGGTGAAACAAGAGAGATAGTGCAGTAGAAAATGACAGAGAAAATAGTGATTGTAAATAAAGCTAAAATAAATCTAAAACAAATATGGACTGACCTATCAAGTCAGTGCAAAACAAAGTAAGAATGTTCAAATGCAGATGCCACAATGCTGAAGAGAACAGCAGACTGATTTGTACATTGATTTTTATGGATCATTATATGGCAAAGAGTGTTTGTTGCATAATTGATGACTACACAAGATTCTCCATTGTAGAACTAGAGTTTTACATATCATCATATGCAGATATAGCAGCTGATGGCAAAACCCGTCCTGATATAACAATAAGGCTAACTGTAATTTGCAGTTTGGCTGCCATTAATTCAACAAAGTATTTGACAAATAAAGAAAAAAAATGCAAATTGAATTGACTTCAGCCCAATGGGAAGTGGAATGAATAAAATGTTAGCAAAGCTACTAGAAATGCCAATTCCAGAGTAATTCACTGGAAACAGCAATTAAGAATCATGATGAGTGTGTGTAAAATATTTGTTCAGAGCACTTTCAGAGTTACAGCACTGTTTTACCAATCTGTTATTTAAGTATAATTTCTTTCATAAAAAGGCCTAAGGTACTGATAAGAAAAGACACCAGAAGGAGAACACATGAAGCTGTACTGCTGCAAGAAGCACACTCTGGGAATACTTGTTTCATAAGGAACAGGTAATGTTAGTAAGAAATAAAAAGCAATTTAAGCATGGCTCATTAATCAGCCCATAGCCCTACCCAATAAGTGAAATAAAAGACTAGCTGTTGCTGCAACAAATGGAAAACAACACATTATCACTAGTCACTGTACTTGAGAATGAATTTATAGTGTCAGCCTGGTAGTGGTGAGAGGAATGGTTATGAGTGCAACTTCAGTCATGATATTGAGCAAAAAAGTGGCAGTTGCAATGAAATGAATTACTTGACAGTCACATCTTTCTGCTCAAAATGCTCCAAACAATTGTAAATAGAACATATTACTCAATTGCATCTACTCTTCTCTTGCTGAATATAATGTTATCAATACATTTCTACAAATCATTTCAATGTAGTATATTTTAAAATGTATATCTCTTTTCTCTTCATTTTTCCTTGCAGGTATGACGGGCTATAGACTTTGTTGCAAATGTATGTTCAGTTTGTACATCTTTATATATATATATATATATATATATATATATATATATATATGTGTGTGTGTGTGTGTGTGTGTGTGCATGTGTGCATGTGTGTGTGTGTGTGTGTGTGTGTGTGTGTGTGTGTGTGTGTGTATGTATATACAGATAAACTTTGATATCCTGTATTACCATTAGACTGAACAACACAATATCGTGACGATAATCCCGAAAGTTGTACTACCTGAAAGTTTAATAGCTCAAATGTCAAAAAATGTAAAGGTAATGCAAAGCTGAAACAGTAAGTGTTTAAGTAGTTTGCTATCACTTTAAGGATGTGTATGTACTGCCGAAAATAAACTATATTCATTTACTCAATGTAGTTCGATGTCAGAGTTGGTATATTTAATTTTTCCTGTCACGTCCATGTCACATGTCAATAAGCGAGGAGACGCTCAGTGCTTTGCAGAACGTCCTGGGAGGTACTATACTGATTCACAGCCAGGTATACATTAACAATGTTGATGCATTTGTTTAAATATGCTCTTTGGTGGAAAAGTAAAGTTATTGTGGTTTAAAATTGAAAGGTATTTAGTTTTTGTGAGATGTTTTTTGGTGTGTGGAAGGAAGGTAACATTCAGCGTATGTTGTTCGATATTTTGATAGTCAAGCTTTATGTGTTTCGATATTGTGGTAGTTGAAGTTTTAAACTTTCAGGCAGTACAAATTTTGGGTTTATCATCTCGATATTGTATCATTCAGTCTAATGGTAATAATGGATATCAAAGTAAATCCATGATCCGTGTGTGTGTGTGTGTGTGTGTGTGTGTGTGTGTGTGTGTGTGTGTGTGTGTGTGTGTGTGTGTGTATGTGTGTGCCTCTATATATATATATATATATATATATATATATATATATATATATATATATATATATAAATAAAGTAACAACTAAAAAGATCAATCTTGTGGTTACTGAACACAAATATTCAATCTGTAAATTACCAAAAGCATATAAAAGAAATTAATAAATTAAATATTTTGCAGGTGGCACCTCCAAAGCTCCTGCTAATTAAATATACTAACTCTAAAATCACACTACAATGGGGTAAGGACAAATTCCTTGATCTGTTCTGTACCATAATCTCAAAGTGAAAAAGCCTGTAATTTCTAATCAGCTGTACCAGCTTTTACACTTTGCAGCAAAACCATTTATGGACAAAACATAGCAATTATATATATATATATATATATATATATATATATATATATATATATATATATAGGTCTACTTCACATAACCGAATGCTCAAATGTTCGAAATTCATATGGCCAAGACCATATGATCGAACATTTGAATGTTTGAAAATGTGAACTAGACCTGTAAAAATAAAAAAAACACACTTTAAACTGTGTATGGAAGGCTCCCTGTGCCCCACACACCCCCCCTACTTAAATATACCAACTCTGAGATTGCACTACAGCGAGAACAAGGGAAATCTCCCGGTCCGTGCTTTATGCGATTTACCATCCAGAATGTCGATATTTCAAAACTTCGAACATATGGTCTGCGATTATATGGGTTTTGAAGTTTTGAATTTCGGCATTCTGAAGGGGACCCATATATATATATATATATATATATATATATATATATATATATATATATATATGTGTGTGTGTGTGTGTGTGTGTGTGTTTTTCAACCTATCAAAGTGGCAACTTTCTGAACCGATAAAAAGCTGGTACATCTGAAAAGTGTAAATAAATAAATTAAATAAAAACTATCTTGGAGGCATCACGTACTACTGTCTGATGGAACTTTATTGCACACTGATTGCACAGGTTAAGTGCTTTCATCCCAGACCTTGGGACTCCTTCAGAATATTCACAACCCCATAATTAACAAGGTTTGGGACAAACCTCTGCAAAAAAAAAACAAACAAACAAAAAAAAAAAAACAGATTTTTGTGCTCTGTCAAAGCTCTGTGATTCAAACAAGCATGTGTGTGTGTGTGTGTGTGTGTGTGTGTGTGTGTGTGTGTGTGTGTGTGTGTGTGTGTGTGTATCTAAAAATGTGTATGCCTATGATACATGTATTCATTTTGTTAAATAAAGAGATACAAAGGTCATGTAATTAGCTGAAAGAACAAATACAACTTTCATAAGTTGTTATTTGAAGCCCAGGTACCCATTTCCAATTGTAAAGTCAGAGAGGACTTAGTATGACCCTGGTTGTCTATTGTACCCATACAACTGTATTTGGCAGCTCATGATTATGAGACAACCTTTTGTAGATGATGAATCAGGAACAAAACATGGAATATGAAAGACCTGTATTCGGTACAAACTGAAATATGATGTTGGGCTTCATTTCCAAGCAAGTAGTTCTGATATACTTTGTGACAGTATAAACCGGAATTTAAAGAAAATGATTTTTAAAAGATTATTAATTGAGAAAATGATTCTTAAAACCTAGTTAACTGATTTCAGGATTGCTTTGTAAGTAGAAATGTTTGCAAGTGCTTGTTACTCATCCAGTAAAGTACGATTTGTCATACTAAATCTGTCTTGCAGTGTTTATTTACATGCCAGCAATAAGCATAACTGATCTGTGCAATGTCCTCACTGCATTAACAATAATTTCACATTATGTTTACTCTTGTGGAACTGTAGATGATGAATCAGGAACAAAATATGGAATATGAAAGACCTGAATTAGGTATGAACTACAAAGAACTGTTTCAGTGTAAGAGTAATGAGAAACTAGAATGCCACAACAAGTGAGATACAAATAGATGCATTTATACATCCTTATGCAGTTCAAGACATATTAATATGAAACTGTGGGGGAAGGAAAATACTCTACAGATCACTACTGGCAAACATAAGAAAATAATAGTTCACTGCCTCAGACTTACTTATATGTATGTATGCCTGTATGCCTACCTGTCTCTGGGCATCCCATTTATTGTACTTTCGCAATGTAGTTGCAATTGCACCACCTAGTAAACAAATATAAATAAAATAAAATAAAATGTAGATAGACATATATGATTGATAAAAGCTTGTTTGTCTTGCTAAAGGCACCTTATAATATAATCAGATGTTGCTGCTGCTGGGAAACTCCTACACTTTTTAAAAAACTCAGATAAGGTGAAGGAGACACCTGAATTAATATTTCTGTGTAGTGTGCAAACTTAGCACTCAGCAGTGAAAGGCACTTAGAACTAAACCTCTCAACTAATTTACAGTTTTGAATGAACTGTTTGTGGCAGTAGAGCTTGCTATGAAAAGGTTCAGCAGCTGATAAAAACATTGTGACTGACCTTTGTACCCTTACTGATTTTTGGCTAGTGAAGAATTTTAGTGTCACTCTAAAACTCCTTCAGCTCACTAAACCAGACCTCATCAAGCTCCACCTTCAAATGTCCTGCTGTTGTCAAAACCTAAAGGTCTACATCTGGAAATTTCTTTGCAGATGCTTTCTCCTTGCAACTGCAAGACATTTAAGGAGTTTTATGATTCTTGCTACTTGCCCCTATATACCTCTTACTTAGAACATGTCAAAGGAAAACACCTAGAATTCCCCATGTTCCATGTAGCTGCATGCCATTTAATGTCTGAGTGCCTGTCTTTTGTTATGGTGTTAGGAAATATAGTCATGGTAAATTAAAAAAAAAAAAAATGAAAAAACTATATATGTTTTACTAACATCAAAAAGCTTCAGAACTCATTGCTTATGTAGACATTCTACAAGTAGATAAAATCAAGCTGTTTTTATTTTACAGTTTAATGCCAACATTCTTATGCGGTAAAATATCTATTATTTCCCACCAGATCTGCAATGATAAATCATCCCGACATATGGATTGTTGAGAAACTCTCAAGTGACACTAGATGATTATGCAACATTTACACATTACCTGTTTAATTTATGGAAATACATGTGCTATGTAATTTCTTCCAGGAGACAAACTTTGGAAGGCCAGTGCTAACACTCAGTTCTTATTTGAAAGAATTAGCCAAAATATGTCTCTGTGTATCTGCTTTTAATGAGAACCAAAGTTACCGATCTATTGACTAAAGATGGATGAGAAGTTGGGAAGCTAGTGTAGTTCATTACAAAATATATTTCAGTATTTCCCTATTTGATAAATCCCAGACTTCAGAAAGATTAAAAGCTGCAACTGTTTTTCTTTTTCGTGGTCATTTGTCATAAAATGCTTAAAACCACTAAACTTGCATTCACAAGAGTTATTACCTTATACTATTCTTTAACATACTAAATATTTTAGGCAATGTACCCATTTTAATTACTAAATATGTTAGGCAATGTACCCATTTTAACCCCCTATCCAGATGTACAATCACACCTGTAGCAGCTTATTAGTTCATTTAATGCAATAAATTAACAACAAAAGCCAGCACTCAAGTCAGTAAATTAGTTATGTATCCCTTACACAAAAAATATAAACAAACCAACAGCAAATGCAGGTCAGTGCCCAAACTGTCAACAAATTTCATTTAATACTATAGCAATAACCCATGCCTGGGTGTGGGTAATGCTGGATTTACCCACGGTTGGTGTGGTTTGGTCACGAGGGCAAAGCCCGAGTGGCCAAACAAAGCCAACCGTGGGAAAATCAAGCATTACCTACACCCAGAAGTGGGTTATTGCTATTATACAATAACATTATTTAAGAAAAAAAAAATTACTTTTCTTAAATAATGGCATTGTATAATGCCTCCTTGCTGCCCTTCCGCAGCTATCTGGTATTCTGCGGCAGTTCTGATGTACTGCGCATGCATATGCCTACACAGTACATCAGAGCTGTGGGCAAAAGCAACGGAGAATCTCCGTTGCTTATTTTAAAGCTGTCTCGCTATGTCAAACCCATTTAACAAAGCGAGACCATTTTGAAAAAAGCAATGGAGAAAGCAAGATCTCCGTTGCTTTTTACAAACTGTTTCTCTATGTTAAATGGGTTTAACATAGCGAGACAGCTTTAAAAAGGCAACGGAGAATCTCTGTTGCTTATTTTAAAGCTGTCTCGCTATGTTAAACCCATTTAACATAGCGAGACAGTTTTGAAAAAAGCAACAGAGAAAGCAAGATCTCCATTGCTTTTTACAAACTGTTTTGCTATGTTAAATGGGTTTAACATAGCGAGACAGCTTTAAAAAAAGCAACAGAGAATCTCCGTTGCATTTTCTAAAGCTGTCTCGCTATGTTAAACTCGTTTAACATAGTGAGGCAGTGTTGCTGTAAGAGTTATAGTAATGGAAAAAGTCCAGGCGACCAGACCTATTTCCATTACTATAACTCGGATTTACAACATGCACGCTGACCAATCAGCATGCACGTTTTTGAATATTAATAGGGGGTCGTTAATTACAAATAATCCACAGCTGCTTTACAGGTATAAGGCTATAAAAAATATATTGTAACCCATGCACCCTTGAAAAGTGTTTCACTACCATAGACAAACAAATTATGTTTCTTCTATCACAAAACATTGTTGTAACTCACCCTATCTTCCAAACTCTGCGTTCCCTACAGGTGTCATTCCAACTCCCCACGAATGCCTGAAACCTCGCACACAGAGAGCATGCATCTATTTCCAGTTTCACCTCATTCCAGATCCATGACCTCCCCTTACTCTCCCAAATTCCTGCCAAAAATGGCTGCTTCTCAGATATGTAAGACTCATAACTGTTAGTCTGCAGCTCTGTAAAATAAAGAAGTTACAAAATAAATTCTATGCATTTCGAAACTCACTGTAATGCCACTAATTCATTTTAGAGCAGGTAAACAAGATATGCCACCCCTGCTATTTATATATTATGCTAAGTCTGAAATTGGTGTTCCTCAGACTAGGGGGAGTATATGAAGGTACTGTTATCTCAGACACACACACACACACACACACACACACACACACACACACACACATATATATATATATATATATATATATATATATATATATATATATATATATATATATATATATATTCACTTTATAATCTCAAAATACTGAAACATCGAATTTAGGTATATGGAGACTATAAAGTCGAATCTTCAAAATACCGAAATCCCAAAACTGCGAAAGTAAAAATCACGAAACAAAACACACCATACACCACACTACACATACACCACACTACCCACACTACAAAAAAAAAAAAAACACACACAAACATAACAACACAAATTAACAAACCTACACTACATATAAGCAGGGGTGCAAGCCCCCTGCACCCCCCACTACTTATATATACTAACTCTGAGATTGCACCAAACAGAAAAAGACAGTAAACCATTTCCTTACTTGGATAGAAGGAAGCTTCTTTGTTCACCAGTGGGAGTGGGGAGCTTTGAGCAGCCTATCTGTCCCTGGAGGAGTGATCTCAGCACAGAATCTTGTAGTCTATTGGCCGGTTTGGGCTAATTTCTAGCTCTTTCAAGTCCCCTGTATAAAAGCCCGCTTTAGCGCAGCATCGGGCAGTGCTGCTTAATCGGGTTTAAACCATTCCTGGCTCCACAAAGTCTGCTCTTCACTTTTTCCATTAGAACTGCTCTAACTCTCTAAATAAACACCCTAGTCTAAATCTAAAGACTTGCACTTGCTCCAAGAAGCAATTCTATAAGTTAGCACTAATAAACTAAAAGCACTACATCCTCATATACTCCATTTGAGTACTTTGTCCCCTATTGGTCTTTGTTGATTCAGTTATATAGGAGTCCCCTATGCTATTCTAGCATGTCCAAAGGTCAGTTGCTGGTTTCCTCTCCAGTCCAGCTGGTGAATCTGGGAATATTGAGGCAATGTTACAACTGCCTCATGTATACAGACAACCCTCTCCTCCTCCCAACAAGTTCAAATATATGTGAGAGATGTAACTATATAGCCAAACTGGAGGCTGAGTTCTCTCAACTCAGTACTGGCGCAACCAGTCAGGAGGAGAAGGTAATCACACACACCACAAATCCACTCTCACATAAACCTACCACAACAACAAAACAAACACATAAACACACAAAAACATACTCGGAGGCTCTAAATAAAAATCTGCCTAAGCAGCAGAGACCTCCAAAGCAGACATCTAAGCAATCGCTACCCCAAAACAAAACACGTGCAACACATAATTCACAAAGTCAGTGTGCCAAACAGCCACAGCCCTTAAGGCTAAACAACACACCTGAAATACTTGTAATAGGTGACTCTATTGTCAGACACACTGACGTCCTGCTCACCAGGCTGAACAAAGAGAAGGTCATGGTGAGCTGCCTGTCGGGAGCTAGGATCCGCCACATAACACAAGCACTCAGGTCACTCCAAAGCAAGTACAAATATGACTCAGTCATTGTCCATGCTGGTGTGAATGACCTGAGACGTACCTCCCTGGACTACATGAAAAGAGACATTGGGGAGCTCTCTGATCATGTAGCCCAGGCCCGTATGACCCTGATCTTGAGTAGCATCTTACCCTCACCAAGAATGATGCCAGAGTATAAAGACAAAATGATCAATTTTAACAATTGGCTAAAGTATTGGTGTCATTCAAAGGGGATCCTGTGTCTGTCAGCCTGGGATGACATGCTTGACAAGCCACATTGCTTTGCTAGGGATGGCTTGCACCTGTCACCCCTGGGCTTTCAGATACTGGCAAAGGCTCTTGCCACCCCCATAGTGCCTTTTCTAGGCAAGGCTCAAAAGACAAACCCACCTCCATAGACAACACAAGGAAAAAGAAACTAAGGGTAATGATACTCAATGCCAGAAGTCTAAACCTCAAGATGCACACACTCGAAGCTCTCCGCAATATGGAGAACATCAATATCTGTGCTGTGACAGAAACCTGGTTCAAGGCTCCTGAGAGCACCCCAGCATTACCAGGTTATACCTCATACCATGCTTTTCAGCCTCAAAACTCGGACCGGACCACAAAAGGAGGGGGAGTATCCATATTCATCAAAGATACCCACACCTCTAGGTTAGTAGCACTGCACAAAGCATTGGAAACCATCCATGTGCAACTAACAGTGGGCAAAATTGCCTTCCAGTTTGTAGCCTGTTACAGACCACCCTCCCAAATGCAGGAACCCCACTTGGATTTCCTGAGAACACTGGAGAACATGAAGGTCTCTCCAAACACCATTATAATGGGTGACTTCAACTACCCAGACATAGACTGGGAGCATTACTCAAGCCCCAACACCCTAGCCCAAAGGTTCCTAGAATTTATAAACTGAAATGCTATGGAACAACTAGTCACCACTCTCACAAGAGGGGAAAACATACTGGACCTGATCATCACCAACATGGGGACTCTATGCTCCACACCAGAGATATACCCCTCATTGGTAAGATCGGACCATAAATTAATCGCACTAGATATCCACATCCCGACCCCACCCCCAGCCCAGAAAACCACAGTGAAAAACTTCTCAAAAGCTAACTTCACACTTCTCAAAACCAAGGTGGAATCCTACATAAACCCAGGGCCAGTGGAAAATACGGTCCAAACTGCAGAATCCTTTATAAACGCATTCTATGGATCCAATCTTCCAAGGGCAGGCATCCTGTCTGGTGGCCATAAATAAGCTATACAACAGAAGGAGGAAGCTACTACATGATAGAGCAAAATCCCTAAAAGGGAAGGCATCTCTGATCAGTACTAGCAAAAAACTAAGGTCCCTCATAAGATCTTCCAAGGCCAGCTTCGAGAGAAAAATTGCACAGGACACTAAAGATAATCACAAGGCTTTCTTTAGTTATGTTAGGAACCTGGGTGGCAACTCCCAGATATGCTCAGAGTTAGTTCAAAATGACAAAAAATACACTGAACCCACAGACATTACCAACATCCTGGCAGACAGGTTCAGTGCAAACTTCTCCCCCCTTCCCCCCCAAAAGAGCAAATATCTATCCCAGCAGAGTACTGCCTCCCTGACATCTCAGATGCTCAGGTAAGAGCCGCCCTCTCCAAAGCAAAAAACACAGCATCAATGGGACCAGACGGTGTCCTGGGCTGCATCCTACATGAACTCCAAGAAGAGCTAAACCCTCACAGAAAGCTACTGTTCAATCTCAGCCTTACTACAGGATATGTACCCAAAGACTGGTGTACAGCAACAGTGGTCCCACTCCACAAAGGTGGTGCCTCAACTGACCCCGGAAACTACCGCCCCATAAGCCTGGCTAGCCTGGTCTGCAAGGCTATGGAGAGGATCATTATGGAACTCATAAACAAAGACATTGGGGACCTACAGACACTGGATCCTACCCAATTCGGCTTTGTTAAGGGCAGATCCTGCCTCTTGAACCTGGTTGACTTCTTTGAGACAGTCACTAAGGCTATTGATGAAGGAAAGGTAGTCCACACAGCCTACCTGGACCTCGCAAAAGCCTTCGACACTACCCCACTCAGGCATCATAGACAAGTTCTCCAGCTTAAATATAAACCCCTTTGTCATAAGATGGGTTGCAAACTGGCTCAAAGACAGAACCCACATGGTCAGAATTGCTGGAGCCATGACAAACTCTAAACAAGTTACAAGTGGCATCCCACAAGTCTCAGTCCTGGGACCTCTCTTGTTCGGTATATATTTTTCTGAGGTACAGGCTAACACAGAAGGACTATGGCTGACCAAGTTCGCAGATGACTGCAAACTGGGTGCCATAATCGACCATCCAGCTGGCACAAGCATCCTCCAAAAGGGTCTCACAGAGACAGATAACTGGTGCCAGAGCCATGGCCTGAAGTTAAACGCCAAAAAATGTACTGTCATCCCCTTTGGCAAAAACAAAGTGCCTACAAATTACCACATAGGTGGTAATCCATTAAGTACGGAAGAAGTAATTAGGGACCTGGGGACCCAAGTGGATAGTAATCTCTCCTTTGACAACCACGTTGCCAAAGTAGTTAGAAAGACCTTCTATATAGCCCACCTTATCATGAAAGGATTCACAATCTAGATCAAGGGAGGTTATTGTGCCCCTTTACTCATCCCTCATCAGGCCCATAATTGAATACAATGCCCCATTTGGAATGTACCTTACCCGACACCTGCAGCAACTGGAAAGACCCCAAACGTACCTCACAAAGAGGATCAAGGGACTCAAACAGATGCCATATGCTGCTCGGTTAAAGAAACTCCAGCTCTACTCAGCTGCATACCACCTACTTAGAGGTGATCTATGCCTGACGTATAAAGCCATGTCCAACCAATGGACATGCTTCAACTCAGAAAATCCAAATCCCTTAGAGCTACGCACTCGAGGGACTTGAACCTCAGCACAGAAATAAATAGGACATGCTGGAGGGACAGATTCATAACCCAGAGGCTCCCATCACTCTGGAATAGAATCCCAGTCCATGTTAGGCAGAGCCCCTCACTGACCCTCTTCAAGAGGAATCTTGACGAGTGGATGGGAGATTGTAGGTTTACCCCAGGGATTACTTTTGTGTCACTACTAGACAGAGGCACAGTAAACTAACCTCAAGGACACAGTAAACTCATTTAAAAGGGTGGTGAAAGCCAAACACACTCTGACTAGGCTTGTAAATTTATTTTTATTTATTTTTATTTTACATTTGTTAACTGGGAGAGTCCGACTGGATACATGTCCATTTTCAGCGGAGGCCCGGGGAGAAAAGCTCCAGGTACATAACAGACATATGAACATTGTTAATGCAAAAAAGGAAGATAGTTGAGTTCTAAATGCAATATAAAGATACATCACATCTTGGGAAAAAAATAGCAGCATATAAAAAAAAACATAGGTCAGTTACAAAGGCGAGGCTCCTTGTTAAAAAGCGGTTAAGGATAGTGAGGTAAGAGAAGGGTAAATGATAGTGGTTAATCAGGTTTGGAACAGGGACAAATGCCCTAGGGCAGATAGCCTAGTATGAACCTATGAACCTATGAACTCACAACCTGCTACTTATATATATATATATATATATATATATATATATATATATATATATATATACTAACTCCGAGATTGCACCAAACAGAAAAAGACAGTAAACTCACAACCAGACATTCCACAGTCCCTCACACACACACATCACATATATACAAACACCACCACTTTCAACACTTAAACACTCATACTTTTACCTGCCTACCCTAACCCACACGTACAACTTACAAACACACTCACATACACTCAAACACCTACCCAAACCTATTACAAAGTACTCACTTATTCCACCTAAATCCAACAATAAACTGGATACCATCCACACAATGCATTCCACGTCACATACCGTAATACCATAACTACAAATTTGACATATCCAAATTCATGGTTATACACTTTCACTGTTTTGAACATTCGACTTTATAGTCTTGAAATACTGAAATTCGATGTTTCAGTATTTCGAGACTATAAAGTAAATAAATATATATATATATATATATATACCTATTCACACTTAACAGCTTCACTCATCTGGGGATTCAAGTTACAATCCTTGGAATTTCAGCAAAAATCCATTATAAACTGATCTGCCTTAGGCTTCTAGATGATGAGCAGGTACATTCCAAGCAGATGGCTTACCACAGAGCTGCATATCACATTAATACAATGTCTATGCCTCTGAATATGCTATAATCTTCTTCTTTTAAACTTGCAGGTTTATACATCATTTCAAACCACCACTTTTAGGCAGATATGAAGCTATTAAACATCTTGTCAGTGCTGCTAAACCCACTGTGACCGAATTAAAACATGCTAAAAAATGCATAATTCTTTCCTTGAAGCATAACATCAAATTCAAATGTAGATTGCACAGATAACTCCAAGCTAAACCTGGCCCCAGTCAGACTTTGTCAGTTTCAGATAATCTCTTCCAGTGTCCATGCAACAACTTCCAGCCAGCTGGAGCCCCACTACATAATGTACAGAAAAGTTAAAAGGTACCACAAAAAACATTTAAACATCCGATGTCAGGCATCAGTCAGTGATCTAGCTAAGACCCCCCCCCATAGCCTATATGTGCATGCAATCACCAAGTCAGCCTATGTTTGCAGGAGTTATTACTCTGATGTTAGAACAGCACATTGCCTTCACTTTCCTTAGCACTCCTCTTGCCTGTGTAAATAAAGTCATCAATAAATGCTGCTCTTTGCAGCTAAAACATGAAAGGTCTCATCACCATGAATAAATAAAACTTTGTGGTTTTCTGTTTTCTTAAATCTTCTTTGCAAAGATACATCTTCATAATCTTTACTGTTATTTGCAATCATCATTCCTTCTCCTCCAGTCTCTAATGTGAGCTCTCATAGCTAACCCAGTGTTCATGCTCATTAGACAATACCCACATATATGCTGCTTTATCCTAGATGTACAGGTTATATATGAAATTGGGAGGAAGCCAACTTCCCTGAAGCGGAAACATGCACACTAAATACATGGGTCTTTACAGCAGGCTAGGGTAACAAGTACCTCTGTCACTTTCTGTAAACCATCACATGACCACAGATGGAGATGTTCTGAACATGTATTGCTAATGAAACACAGTATATGTGTATGTCCATTTTACACACAGACACGTGAGCTTTACTCTTAAATAAGCATAACACTTTTTTACTCCCAGTGACTCTCATGTAAAGGTAGCCCACACTTATAACACATTTCAGGCTGACATGTATAAGAAAGTAAAAAGAAAACTCCAAGATTATTTTATTCAAGGGGTTATTGATGTTGTTGCATTTTAAACATGTGGACATAACCCTTCTTCATTTATGTCTTTTCTGAAGACTGGAGTAAGTTTATTGACACATTACGACAACAGAAATGTGTGATGCATTGTGAACATTTTGATGCCTACCATTTGCTGATAGAATGTTAATATTCTGTGGTACTTTGCCAGTGCTGATGTCTGCTCTGCAATTGATAACAGAAATTGCCCAGACGTCCACACTACTGCATAATCACGTAAAGTTCTTAAAGTATGCACTTGTCTGATAATACAAGACACAATATACACAGCATGACATTTCAAAAAGCATGGTATAGCAGAAATTGTAAGCATACAACTGATATTCTAACCAATGAAATATACCAGAAAAGAAAGTATTCTTGTACATCTGTCAGAGACCTCCCTTTTGCTGGATTTTGTTGGTTATTCCCACTGTAAACATTGTCTCATGTCTCTTTAGTTAGTTTTATTTTGTATAATTTATCGGGAAATGGCAAGAGTTTTACAAAAGTCACTTTGGTCATGTCTGAAACACAAAGCAGTCACAAAAGTACAAATCTTCCACAACATTGTATTTGAGAACTAAATAAGAGGTACTATATCCTTAAAATGCATGGGCATCTGTAAGCAATTGGTTTATATTGAAATATTTAAAGAACAAGAAAACCATATCTGGATAAATTTTGAAGAAAAAACTATTTTCAAACACCATACATCAGAAATAAAGGCAATGAAACCTAAAAGAGTGATGAGATAATGCCATTGTGAAACTTAGCAAAAGGATAAAATAACAAATAAAAAAAGAGTAATATAAGAATCTGTCTTTGTTCTAATTTAATTCCAATGATCCATGGTTCAAACATAGGTTCATAGGTTAGTACTAAGCTAACTGCCCTTGCGAGCCATTTTAAGCCTAGCCAATTATCCCTTGTGGGACTCAAATCCTGCACCTTGTGTTTGTAAGTCAAACACCTTAACCATTAGGCTGGCATCCCAACCATATTATAACATAGGTTCATAGGTTAGTACTAAGCTAACTGCCCTTAAGAATCATTTTAAGCTTAGCCAATTATCCCTTGTGAGACTCAAACGCTGCACCTTGTGTTTTTAAGGCAAACACCTTAACCATTAGGCCACCGTACCTCCTGGTTCTGATGATGTGATGTCTGATGATGGTTTTGATGATGCCTGAACTATCAAATGAAAGAGCTTAACCGAGTGGATTTTTGTTACTGAAGATTACAACTGTGGTTTGCTTTACTGAATGGCTTCGTTGGAATCATTTTTGTCTTTGTTTCGTAGCCTGGACACCAGTGGATTTATTTTGGTTTGTCCTAATATCTAATGTTAGTAGTTCAACCATAGTTAACTTTGAAATATTTTACTTGTTTCATTTGTGTATTAATTTGGCCTTCATAAAAATCTTAGCCCATGAGACCAACCACACAAAAGTACATAAATCCAATGCTGCTTGATACAAAGAATCGAGCAAAGCTCCTGCCTCAGAAGCCCTGTGATATGCACCCAAAAGGTCTCCTCTAATCTTTTCCCCAAGATCTTGAGAAACTTCACTGGTAACTCATTGTCTCCAATTACTGTCAGTCTTCTAATCTCTTTACTGCTAACAATCTTCAAGAAAGCTATGCTGTTATAAAACTGACTATTGCAGGCAATTTTTGATCTTTGTGTAGTAAAACTGATATCCCTAGCTTGATTTGATAAATACAAATAACATTATCAAGGCAGCATGCTGGAGCAGTTTCCTATAACATATGTTTAGATTTTTTTTCTCCTAGCTTCAAAGGCTAAGGAATAGCTGCAACCTGACTTTTAATAAAACAAATCATTATAACACAACATTTAAAAAGCATGACAATCTCATATTTAAACAAATATATATGTAATGATTTTTGGAATTATGTCATAACAGCACTATGTGATTATGTTTTTGGTAGCATTTATACTTTATACCCTGAATAGAACTGATAGCTACCCTTTTTTCTTTAAATTTAATTTAGAAACATTGTAGTTTATTGCTTTCTAACATACATTCTACCATTAATTTAATCCTGCATACAAATGCAAGTGTCTCTGCAATGATTTTGGATTTTCTTTTAAAATATATCAAGATACTTAGATACTGATTTATAATACCATTGCATAGACATATAAAGGAATGAGGCTACAACATCTTGAATCTTGATATCAGTCTAACTCTCCAATTTTTTTGTCATTTATAAAAGTTTCACTGTGTCTCTTTGAATCAGCCTTGATCAGCCTTGATCATATGAGAAATGCTAAGTAGCATTAGCTCATACTAAATGGGACTAAGTGCTAAGAAACTTCTATCACTTTTACTAAAAGTTGTGAAAGTATGAGCAAATGCAATCTTTTACAAAAAGTACATGTTTGTAGGGGCTATGCCATGTGCATTCCCATATCGGGGGCAAGCCTTCTAAAGTTCATCACTTTCAGAGGTTACCACACCTTGGTGAAAGCGTTAAGTCTAACAGTCTAAAGTCTGTCCTGCTCTTTCACTATGCAGCTAAAAGTCTGGACAATCTGCAAGGATGACAGATCTGAACAATAGCATCTCACTCATATAAAATGAGCACTTCAGAACTCAGACTGCTATATCTGAGCATGTGCAATATAAGGTTTGGTCATCTGAGCAGCCAACTATGAGCCTTTAAAGGTGTCATGTAGAATATGTTATCATGTGTATATACTTGTTGTGAACTATATCCCCCCCCCCAAATAAAAATGAGCAGCCTGCTGTCGGTGAAGGCATAATAGTGGTCCTTGCCAATATATGACTAAATCTCTGGAGCAATTTGAAATTCACCATCAAAATTCTCCAAGAAATATACAGTGATTTTCATCTATATACTGATGTTAGTTGGTAATTTCAGTGTAAGCACATGTCATTTCATATGAGTCTGTATTGGGGGCTGCTGATAAGTTCCAGTGATCGATAAGGTCACTTCTAAGGAGGAACAGACATTCTCTTTACCTTTTTAACTGCCAGATCAGATGAGATGTTAAACCTTGGCTTCATCTGCCTGAGATGTTGATAGCTCAAGGGAGATGTAAAAGAGCCCATGGCACTTTTTAAAAAGAGCAGAGAAATTTCCCAGGGCCATGGCCAAATTTCCCCTTGATCAGTGTGAATAGCATATTGCTAAATATCCAGATTTTTGCCTCATATTTTTGGTCCTTTTTCATACAATTGTGTTTTTCTGACAAATTAATGGCAAATCATTAAAGACTGATGTTAAAAAATAACGTAAGGCCTTTGACTTTCAGACTTCATACCCTTCAAAAAATATGAGTTAATGCAAAACCTATTATTCTATCAACTGTCCAAGTTCATAAGAGCAATATTTAAAAACTGTCCCTATGTTTGGGCCTTTGTCCCACTTTTATTTATGGCTTTGCCCATATTTCTTTCTCTAGGAGGTTGAAAGATATGATACTATGTTGGGTCTCTCCTGAAAAGTGGCAGTTGACCTAGTGGGACTAACCTGGCGAACCAATTGTAAATAAATAAATAATACAGACATGTTCAAGATAGTCTGTTGTAAATCTGAGTGATGTGAAATTGTGATCCTGGGATTTGCAAGATAGTAAAAGCAGAGGTGGTAGAATATTTAAGACCTCTGAGGGTGTATTATCTCAAAGTATTACTCCTATGTTGAGATATAGCAACCTTAAAGTTAATTTATTTTAGCTTGAATGGGGCAAAGAAAGGTAAAGTCTCCTGAAATAATGTTTTAATTATAAAAGTTTGACTTTTGGAATTTGCTCACTTCTTTGTGGAATTGCACTTTATTCTTCATTGCATTGGGTATGATAGTATCAGTTCTCAAGTTTCTGACAGGGAAGCATTGCAGACATATATTGTGATTAACACCATAAACAAAACAGACAAACTCAATATTTCCAAAAAATTGAATTAAATGCAACTTAGAAAATGGTAACAAAATGACTGTGATAGATAGAGTTTGACACCTACATGCATGAAGAAGTATTTCAGGCACATTTGATAGTCCCAGGTCTCTGGTATATACTGTATCTAAGACTGCTATTGTATACTTAAATACTTACATGTAAATCAGCAAATCAGCATTGAAGATATTTTGATTGTTTTGCCCTTTGCAGAACAGGAATTTCTGGTGATGTTTGTTAAAGTACACAGGATTTTTGTTTCTGATGTAATGTCTACTTACTAGTGATATTGCTGGACATGTACTGTATTCTTAACCTTGACTAAAAGTCATATATCCATCCCGGGTGGAATCTAAATGTAATTAAACAATATGAAATACGTTTGGTGTTTGGTGTGTGTTATTTTATCATAATGTCATATCTGTTGTGGGACAAAGCACAAAGTGAAGCTGAATGCTTTTTCTTTGCCAGACATGATGCCACTACATAATATTGGAATACACTATTAGGGTTCTACTATGAACCTCAAAGAGCTCGTTTTTTCTTCTTTTTTTTGCAAGGAAGGCAGGTCCCTCTGTACCCCCATCAATCCCATGGTCATACCAACTCAAGGAAGGGAGACATCTCCCTAAAGAAGTGAATCAATGCCAACATAAAATTACAAATCACACCAGCAATGATTTCCTATGGGAAACAGCACTCAGGGTTATGCCATTTGTCTTTTTCTTCTGGGACTACTTATGTTCAAGTGATTTCACCTTGAGTATGTGTAAGGGAGCCTATTATTAGCAAATGTAATTTCCAATATTGTGATGTGTTTATCTTGTTTTATTCAAGTGATTTTTTTTTTTATTTTAAAATTACAGCAATTTTCAGCTATGTTTCAGCTTTTATTTCAAACAGTACTATGATGTCATAGCATAAAATGCATTTTGTTTGATAAAATCAGAACATCAGTGCACAGACGTGGTGACATATAATATTTCTTACGATATGAAAGTTAGAGAATTATCAATTTAAACAATAACATGCATTTGCAATATGAGATGAAATTAAAAAAAAAAAAATATATATATATATATATATATATATATATATATATATATATATATATATATATTAAAAACATGCAAATATGGGCATACTGGACTTGCTAAAATATGCTGATACTATGGCTTTAAAAAAGTGTAGTTTGCTGAGCAGACAATGACTTTTATACCTTTTTTTGGCAAGTTGTAGTGAAATCATAATTCATCCTGGCAAGCATCAAGAGAAAAGTTAACAGCCATTCCTGGACAGGAGAGCATCACAGCATAGGGCACTTATAGTCACTCACTTAAAGCATCAGATCCAAACATATGGACAATTTAGTTAATGGTACAAATTCCTAAATATTCTGAAATACACACTGGGAGATGGAACACTAATGGCAATTGTTGTATCTTGTTTAATACTTGAACAAGGTTGTGCATCAGAGTACACACAAACATATGCATGTGCATATGCACACACACACACACACACACACACACACACACACACACACACACACACACACACACACACACACACACACACACACACACACACACACACACACACACACTGGCTGACACACCACACCCACATACCTATTGGGAATTTGGAAGATTTGCAATGAAGTTAATTGTATGTCTTGGGATGTGAGTGTAAGTCGCTATATCAAACGAAGCTTGATATGTGTAGTACATTTATATGGTATGGTATTGCTGTGTCTAGTTGTAATACAGTGATAGTGTGACATATCACTACTACTGCTGTGGTTAGCTAGCCAGTCAAATTAATTTAATTCACATATTCATTGTATAATGCATCTTAGCAGATTGTGACAGTGAAATAACTGTACAAGTCAGTATTTAGAGCCAACATACAGGATGCAATATCTTATTCACCATTTGACAGCTTTTAGTGAAAACTTTAATTATACGTTACATGGACCTTTGGGTAGAAAGCGCAATTAAGATCATCATTCTGTCCTTTAGGATTTAAGTGCAGTGCTGAAATTGCTTGAGCCTTGTTATATTCGACAGTACAGGTATTTCACATGGTGACATTCTTCCACTGAAAGAAAAGTTCATAGATATTATTTTTTTTACTCCTGACTTAATGGAAATGCAGTCTTGATGAATTCTACACGTGTTGCATACTGCACCCTAAAGAGGAGTCACA
Source organism: Protopterus annectens (assembly GCF_019279795.1). Lineage (NCBI taxonomy): Eukaryota > Metazoa > Chordata > Ceratodontiformes > Protopteridae > Protopterus > Protopterus annectens. The sequence goes on along the minus strand of NC_056746.1, from coordinate 205,296,766 downwards.
TATCCATACCTAACAAAAACAAAATGTTCTACAGCCTGATAGAATTTCATGCGCATGCCTCTGTATATGAAAAAAAAATCTCAACAACCCCTGTTTTGGCTTTAACCAGCACTTGACTATCAAGCAATCTATACTAACCTACTTAACTGCTCATTTATACATCCTAGTAGGAATACTTTATTTGCCATCTCATCTTATGTTAAAGCAATGGGTTGACAATCAAATACCAGTAGGCCATTATTTATGGCTAGTTCAGATTTTTCATTTACATGCCTCATTCTCTACCCCTGTTGCCTGGCAGATGTGGCACAATGCCTAGTAATGAAACCAAATTTTTAACTGACTGATGTTTGCATCTTGATGTGAATTCAATCGTAACTAGGAGCTTTTCTCCACTTGTCTCTTCTACAAATGGCTATGTTCAGTGGAACAAACCCAGTTGACAAAATATAAAACTAACTAACTAACTAACTAACTAACTAACTAACTAACTAACTAACTAACTAACTAACTAACTAACTAGCTAAGTACATTTGGATGCATGCCTCTACATTCCCACTTGTAGCTGGCTAGAGTGTGATGCACTCCTTTGCTTGACTCACACCCTTGTGGTCACCTCTCTAGCTAGACTTCTATCAACTCCACCTGTGGTGGTAAGCTGGAATCTGCCACTCACGCCATTCCTGCCTGGATGGCTCATCTATGTCATACTTTAACAAGTAGTAGTAAATGATTCAGAGAATTGCTCTTTGGTCCCAGGTATATACACTCTTTTAAGAACACCATTCTATCTTAAGCACATTATTAAGACTGAAACTGGAAATTTGTGGGCTGATGACAAGAGGCTGTAATCTCCTAAATTCATCAAGTATATTTCTTTGAGTTGCAAGTCATCATTCACTGTTTTCAATTGAGAATCATTGCCAGTACAGTTTGTATTAATGTGCCAGCAGTAATTCAAAGATTTTGGACTTTTCAGTCTTATCTGTGGTTGTGCAAACTTTAACATAGTATTCATTAATAAGGGTGTAGCAGGTGAATCTCCCACAGGTAAGGTAAAGGGGTCTACTCCCATGCAAAAATACTTTTCTCCTAGCAATAGCTTCTTCCAATGGTCTGTTTTATCCCCTTGAAGTTGCCACCAATGTGGACTCCTCCATTTGTAGTGGAACCATCTCTGATAATAAAGAAGACTGTGATCCTATCAATACCACACCTTTCGGCCCCTAAACCTGGACTGAAGCACTAAAGGTGGTGGTGTCTCCATATTCATAAAAGATATGCACACCTTCAAACTAGTAGCCCAACATAAGACATCAGAGATACTTCAGGTACAACTAACACAGGGTAAAACTGCAATCCAGGTTGTAGCCTGATATAGATCCCCTACCATGTCCCAAGACTCCCACTCCACATTCCTAAACACACTGGAAAATATTAGGGTACAACCCAATACCCTTATACTGGGAGACTTTAGCTACCCCTCCATTAACTTGGAAAATTACTCATGTACCAACAAACTTGCTCAAAGTTTTTTGGAATTAATTAATTCCAACACCCTGGACCAACTCATTCTTATCCCCATCAGAGGTAGAAACATCCTTGATCTGGTCATTATTAACATGGGCGACCATTGCTGTACACCAGTAATCAACTCCTCCCTGGTCAGATCTGACCATAAGCTAGTCCCCCTGAATATCAACATCCCACCCTCACTCCCCCAAAGGAAACCACCGTAAAAATATCTCCAAAGCCAATTTTGGGCTTCTAAAAGCAGAGGTGGCTAACTTCACGACACCCATGCAAATGGAAAATAGGCGCATGACTGTTGAATCATACACCAATGCACTGTATGAGCACATACACAAGTGCATGGAAGGGGCCATACCAAACAGAACCAAGATGCTCTCCTCCAATAAAAAGGAAGCCAATCTGGTGGTCTCCCACCATAAACAAACTCTACAACAGAAGGAAAAAATTGTTGCAGAAAAGGGTGAATTCCCAAGACTGGAAAAACTCTCTTGTTAGCCTCAGCAAAAAACAAGATCCATCATAAAATCCTCTAAAGCTAGCTACAAAAACAAAATTGCTGCAGATTCTAAAGGCAACCACAAGACATTCTATAGTTATGTCAAGAATCTATATGGCAATACTCAGATTTGCTCTGAGTTACAGCACAATGGCAATACATATACAGAACCAACTGATATTGCCAACGTATTGGCCGACAGGTTGCGAACTTTACCCCCCTTTCATCCCATAAAGGGCCTATCACAATAAATGAGGAATGCCAAGTCCCTATTATCACAGCTACAATGGTAAAAAACACACTGTCCAAAGTCAAGAATACAGCTTAGATGGGACCTGATAATCTCCCTGGCTGTATTCTATATGAATTATAAACTGAACTGATACCACACCTGAGTACCCTGTTCAATCACAGCCTCAAATCAGGCTTTGTTCCTACTGAATGGTGCACTGCTACAATCATCCCACTCCAGAAAGGGGGAGTGACTACAGATCCTGGGAACTACCGCCCCATTAGTCTGATGAGTCTGATATGTAAGGCTGTGGAGCACATCATCATGAACCTTATAAATAAGGACACAGGGAATCTCCAAACTCTGGACTCCATGTAGTTTGGATTTGTGAAAGGTAGATCATGCTTGCTCAACCTGATAGACTTCGAGTCTATCACCAGAGCTGTGGATGAGGGCAAGGTAGTTCGCACAGCCTACCTAGATCTTGCCAAGGCTTTTGACACCATCCTTCATGCAGGAATCATAGACAGACTCACTAAACTAGGCATAAACCCCTATGTCATAAGATGGGTTGCCAACTGGCTCACGGATAGAACCCTCACTGTGAAAGTAGCGGACTCCAAATCTGACTACCGACCAGTTACAAGTGGTATCCCACAGGGATCGGTCCTAGGTCCTCTTCTGTTTGGCATCTACTTCTCTGAAGTTCAAGCCAACACAAAGGGACTCTGGCTGACAAAATTCACAGATGATTGTAAACTGGGAGCCATTATTGATTCTCCAACTGATGTAGATGTTCTACAAAAAGGTCTCACTGACACCAATGACTGGTGCCATAACCATGGCCTTAAGCTCAATGCCAAAAAGTGCATTGTCATTTCCCTTTGGCAAAAATTCAGAGTCCATGAACTACCATATAGGTGGTAGTCCACTAAACACCGAAGGTGTGATAAGAGACCTGGGGACACAGGTTGACAGCAACCTCTCCTTTGATAACCACATTGCCACTGTAGTCAGAAAGTCCTTCTACGTGGCACATCTCATTACAAAAGATTTCTCATCCAGGAAGAAAGAGGTCATAATCCCTCTCTACTCATCTCTCATTAGACCTATTATAGAATATAATGCCCCATTTGGTATGTACCTGACTAGACACCTACAACAACTGGAAAGGCCACAAAAATACCTCACTAAGAGGATCTTAGGCCTTAGACATATGCCCTATATGGACAGACTCAAAAATGTCCAGCTATACTCTGTCTCTTATTGCCTACTTAGAGGCGTTCACTGCTTGACCTACAAAGCCATGTCTGACTCAGAGCTGCTAGATATGCTACGCCTAAAGAAATCCCAATCCCTCTGTGCCACATGCTCCAGGGACCTAAACCTCATTACCACAATAAACAGAACATGCTGGAGGGACAGGTTCCTAACACAGAGACTTCCCATACTCTGGAACAAACTTCCCATTCATGTCAAGCAGAGCACTTCACTGGCCCTCTTTAAGAGAAATCTTGATGAGTGGATGGGCAATAGGAAGTTCACACCAGAGATCACTTCAGTGGCCTTGCTTGACAGGGGCACTGGGAACTAACTCAGGGTGGCATGATGCCAGGGAATCTTCTTGGGCTAGGCTTATATAGGCTCCAGGGCTGTTAGCCTAGTACACACCTATGGACCTATCAGATATAACTACAAGGACGTTCCATAATATGTACAAATGCATTGAACAGACAAAGGCAATAAAAAAGTTATTATACATTATGTATATTATTTAGAAAATATCTCAAATGGAAAACACTATGTGGATGTATGGGACAAAATGAAAGAATGTACAAAAAGGGTATCTACCATGAAACCAGAAGAAAGTCAGCTAATGAATGGAACTGCAAACTGGCACAGAAAGGAAACCACAAAAGCAGACACATATTGTGTTTTAGATTATGTGAAAGTGATAGTCAACACACAGAAATTATTATAGAAAGTGCACTGCATGTAAGTGCTGAAGTTGCCCAAGCACTGCCAAATAAGGAACTCAGACCATAGTAAAAAGAAAACACAGAAAAGAATATCTTACTTTACAAAAATTAGGCAGTACTCCTTGATTTCTGAATAGCCCCAACAAAATCATGGAAAACCCAAGACTAACAATGTGCCCAGAGATGCCATCATAGTGACACATGCAACTATTGATGGCACATTTTACACTTAACTGCTGAGGATTTTCAGAAGGTTTGTCTCCAAAATACTGGCATATGTATTTATAAAAGACTATTGGTTTGATCTTGTCCACTCAAGGAAGACAAAGAAGCACACATCTTGAATTCTACTAAAAAATGTTTAATGTCATTTTTAATGCCTTAGCGTATCTACTTCAGATGATGAACATTCCAAAATGCCGACTTTCATATGGCCGAGACCATATGATCGACATTTTGAAATGTCGAACATCTCCTACATAATGCAAAACATAAAACAACACTTCACTAACTGCATTTAGCAGGGGGCCAAGACCTCTGCACCCCCCCACACCCCCGCTACTTAAATATTCCTACTCCAAGATCGCACTACAGTGCAGAAAAGGGAAATCTCCTGGTTCCGCGCTGAATAGGGATCTCCACTATACATGTTTGATATTTCAAAATGTCAATCATATGGTTTTGGCCATTTGAATGTCAGCGTTTTGAAATTTTGAATATCTCAAGTAGACCCACCTCAGCATATGCAAAAATGAAATGATCACTTTTATACAGACGTACATCTTTTAGGTCTGAATTAACACCAACATTTTACATTTATGTTTGTGGTAGTTTTTGGTTACTTTAGTCAGAAGAGAGATGAAAGCTTCACATTTGTTTTCAGATAACTATTTTGTAAAATTGTCACTGTCAATTTACAAACGCCATTCTTGCCTGAATTCTAAACTAACTTCAACTGATTAATATTTCTTTACTGATTCAAGGTATTCTTGTGACATTTTCTGGATTAGATTCCTCAACAATCCCACTTTCTATTTGTTTTTCATAGCATAATAGCTTTTAGGAAAAGTACAAAATTGAATCTTAAATATGGGTATGCTACACAGAACATGAACAATTTGCTATAACATGGGAAAATGACAAAAATATTACTTATCCCTTGAAAAGAGTATAATTTATGGTTCTCATTTCATAAAAACCCAGTATGTATCAGAATAATATTACTTGTATGTTCATCAGCTAGCAAACCCAGAGCATCTAAATCATGACAAAAAACTACTGGTGGTACCTGTGTATGGCCATTTCCTTGTAACAATACAAAGTATTGTAGCAAATTTGTCTGAATAGTATATCATAACCCTCAGCAACAAAATGCACTTTACTGGTCATTCCAGTAGTAAATACATGTACATTGTTTTCTTGTAATGCAGTTTACTACATATGAGTCTAAACCAGGGAATGGGATTCATAATTCTAAACAAAATCTGTATTCAAGATAAATAAATATGACTTTTATTTATGATGTAAGGGCAACTCAGTAAAGAAGTAGTTTAGTCCCTTTTTGTGTCTAGCATACTGGACAGAAATTCACAACAGAATCTGCACTGAAAGGAAAAGAATATAAGATGTCAGACTGACAGTAAAGGCCCAAGAATCAGACCCATAGGTTCTAGTCTTTGAAAGACCATATCTATGTCACATTTTGAAATTTCATTAGAAAACTCTCAGCTGATACGAAGAATTGTATTCAGCTACAAAACAAACCTAAGACTACAAGTTTTACCTCCTAGCTTCCAGTGCAGCACACCCCTAAATTTGACTTCAAGCTTTAGCTGCTCGACAACAAAGCATTGTACCTATGGCATGCTACTATTTTTTTCTGGTTACATATATTCAATTTAACTTCTGACATAAGTTAATATATATACATTCTGGAGATAAGTTTTATCTAGCATTTCTATAGAGGTCAAATAGCCCCTATGTGGAAACAAAGCATAGTGCCAAATGGTAACAACAAAAGCCTTCTGGAAATCTGGGCTGACTAGCTGTTTGTAAGAGCCTTATGTCAGTTTCCCAAAGGCATTTCACATTAAAAATTTAGGGACTTCTAATGTGATATATATGTACAAAACATTTGTATAATGATGCATTAGAATGTACTCCTTTTAAGATGGTACACTACCTTTGACTGGGTCTATATTCGATCACCGAACACTTAAAAAAGTGAACAGTGATTAATTGACCCTATATAAGTGAAAGCTTACGATTAATCGACCCTATATAAGCAAAAGCTTACAATGTCAAAGTGTCAGAACAGCGATTTTTTTCCAAAGGAAAAAAAATCGCTGTTCCAACAAAAAAAAAAAAAATAAATAAATAAAAAAAAAATTTCAAAGACTACATTAAGTGGGGGCTTCTCCCCCACACCCTACTTAAATATACCAGCTCTGAGACCGCACTACAGTGCCAAAAATGGCAAAGTACCAAAGTGGCCAAGCGAATTCTTTCCCAGGGAAAGAATTTGCTTAACAGCTGCTTCGATATTTTCTGTTTTCAGCCTTTTATGTTCGACCAAGACACATTCGAAAGAATGCATCTTTGGTCTTGTAATATAGACCCCTTTGAATGTGAAAGAACCACATAAATATAATAGCCATGTTGCTGTTGTTCCTCCAACAAGCCATAGTGATAATCATTTAGAAGTATTCCTATAACTGCCATTCGCTTTAATACATCATCTCTGACCAAAAATGTTGTCTACGTCCTCTATTCTTCTGAAGTCTTATTAGGAAGAAAATGAAAGAAAATGAAAAACAGCATTTATAGTAAGGTATTTCCAGCTGCTGCTGGTTACCCCACTCCTCACATCAATTGTCATAAAAATTTAATTAAAAAAATGTTAGTGTATTGTGCTGCTGGAAGTGTGTATCGTTACTACTGTTCACACACCTATCTAGTTTTCTGTGAGAAAAAGTGAAGGCACATCCAATCACAGTAATGTATTTCAACCTGGAGCTTTCATACACAAAGCTGTATCCTCGCCAACTAGCAAGCCACAGAAAATATCTTTATAATGTGATTGGCTATGCTTGCTATTTGTTTTTTTTTCCACTGACTGCTTGCCATAACTCTCAACCTTTCAACTCCTAAATGTGGAATATTACCTTTCACAGCATGGAACAAATAGACAAACTGTGGAACATGGGAGATCTTACTAACAACTTCAGTTATACAGTAAACTGCATGGTTAGTAACAGCTTTTCACATTTGTGATAAAAGTCTTTTGAAGAAGTAATATGATTCAACATATTGTAGCTCTTTACCTGTTTGCTGTAGAATGAGGGACAATGCCAAAAATAAAGAGGGCACAAAGACCCAGAATAAAGGACAGTTTTAAAATATTACTCCATAGAACAGTAGGTTTTACATCAACATGCATTTTCGGAACAATAAGAAGTATGAAACATTAATATCTAGCATTATTAACTGTAATCCTTAGTAATTTACCAGAAAATATGACATTTTACAATGGACTGAGTGGGTAAAATATATAAGGAAAAAATCAGGGACATCAATTGAGAGTTATAGGATTCAGTATTATTTACTATGGCTGCTTATACCTTTGCCCTGTATAAACACCTATACAAATGTATAGACTCAGCTGCACCTGAATGGCTCAAAACAAGGTCTTCACAAAAAAACAAGCCACCCTGGTGGACATCAAGCATAAATAATTTATACAACAAGAGGAAGAAACTAATATCCAAGAACAAGAGGAACTGACTCAACAGAGAAAGGACACTCTTCACAGCTTTAAAAAGCAAATTAGATATTTGTAAAGTCATCTAAAGCCAATTAAAAAGCTAAACTAGCATTTCTGGTTAAGGATAATCACAAGGCATTCTTTAGCTACATTGGAAATCTAAAAGAGTAGGCCCAGCTTTGTGCCAAACTAGTAGTGGACAGTACCACTCATACTGACCTTGAGGGCATTGTCAACCTGCTAGCAGACAGATTAGGTGCAAACTTCACCCCCCTGTCCCCAACAGACATACCCCAAAGCATACCTATCACCAGCCCTCTACTTAGTATCTCCAAAGAGCAGGTTAAAATTGCAGTCTCTGTGGCCAAACACACAGCCTCTGTGGGAACGGATAACATCCCAGGCCACCTACTAAATTGTCTAAAACAGGACCTAGCATAACCATTTGGCACTCTCTTCAAATAGAGTCTAAGTACTGGCTTTGTCCCAGCAGGGTGGAAAACAGCAACAGTAATTCCTTTGCACAAAGGGGGTCCATCAACCAACTCTGGGAACTATTGACCCATAAGCCTAACCAGACGTATCTGCAAGGCCATGGAGAGAATCATCATGGACTTTATCAACAAAGACATGGGTGACCTTCAAACTCTTGACCCGACCAAATTTGGCTTTGTTAAGGTTAGATCTTGCTTATTAAACCTGGTGAACTTCTCTGAGAATGTCACCAAAGGCCTGGGTGAAGGCAAAATAGTACATACAGCCCATCTTGACTTAGCCAAGGCTTTTGACACAATTCCCCACTCAGGCACATTAAGAAACTCACCCAGCTGGGTATTCACCCATATGTCATTAGATGGGTAGCCAACTGGCTCACCAACAGAATGCATGCAGTCAAAGTTAAGGATTCCACCTCTACCAGCAGACCAGTTACCAGTGGTGTACCGCAAGAATCTGTGCTAGGTCCTCTACTGTCTGGAATCTATTTCTCAGAAGTCCAGATGATAATAGATGGCCTGTGGCTTACCAGGTTCACCAAGGACTGCAAACTAGGTGCAATCATTGAGTCTCCCAACGATGTTGACATACTACAAAAAGGGCTTACTCAGACAAAAGACCGGTGACAAAGTCATGGACTTAAACTAAATGCAAAAAATGTGTTATTGCCCCTTTCATTAAAGGCAAAGTCCCTGCAAATTACAATATTAATAGTACCCCCTTAGCTCAAACCCTGTGGTGAGAGATTTGGGAAAAGAGGTTGATAGCAACCTTAACTTCGATCACCATGTGTCCACAGTGGCAAGGAAGGCCTTCTCCATTACATATCCCATAGGTAAGTGCAATGCATCCAGAGATAAGGATGTTATAACTCACCTGTACTCATCCTTCATCAGATCACTAATAAAGTACAACTCTTCCTTCTGTATGTACTTCACCAGACACCTGCGGCAGCATGGTGAGACCTCAGAGGTTTCTCACCAAGAAAATTCAGGGCCTTCAACACATGACCTACATGGACAGACTGAAAGTCCTGTCACTGTACTCTGTATCTTACAGGCTGCTGAGAGGTGACTCGTGCCTGCCCTACAGAGCATTCTTGGACCCTCCCCTAATGGAAATGCTGAACATCTGCAAGTCAAATGGGACAAGATTCACTTGCTCTAGCGATCTTAACTTAGCCCGCGACATTAACAGGATATGCTGGAGAGACAGATATGATCCTCTAGAACAAACTCCCAATTCATGTAAAACAGAGCTCCTCAAAGACCCTATTTAAGCATAACTTAGACAACTGCATGGGAGACTGTAAATTTACCCTGGGAGGTGTCACCTATGTCCCTCTTGGATAAGGGCAGTTGGTGCTGAGTATAGACTTGCGCTGCAAATATAGACTGTACAACTTGGTCAATAAGGGAACAAGGGTATAACATTGCTAGGCTTATAAAGGCCCTAGGGCCAATAACCTAGTAACCGCCTATGATCCTATATGGAACAGTGTGGAAAATGAGAGTTTAAGCAGCCAAACTGAGAAACATTTTTTATAATGAGGTACTGGTGAGAGGTATGCTTCCTCATTTCCCAAACAAATTTCCACTTATGGAACTTATCAGTGATCACCAAATAACTCCAGAGATGGATGTTGCTGCTGAAAGTACTATTATAGATCTCCCCACACTGATTGCTGTAAAATTAAATAAAAAAAATCCATATTCTGCTATGGGCAGTGTCTAATATAACCATTGCCCACAGTTCTGTCTGTTTTTTTCCTGGCAGTATTTAAAATAAACACACACCTACAAACAGAAAACAGTCCCTGAAGATTTTAGTAATCTCTAGTCATATGACTACTTGACTATAGATTGCCGGGAAGGTACTGTAATCAGTTGCCCATTTTATGCTGTATAGTATGAGTATTGGTAAACAGTCATAATTTTCCAATACAAGGATAAAAAAATGTCTCTCATGTCTTGCCAGCTTAGGTACCACAAGCCAGTTGGTTGTCAAAGTCTCTGGGAGTAAAGTCACATTTTATTAGCTTCAAATAAACCTCAGGTACAAACACCACTGTACTTAATCTGTTCATCAGCCCAGCTCTGTATGTTTTATTTTCAGTTGGTTCAGGGTGTGTGTGTGTGTGTGTGTGTGTGTGTGTGTGTGTGTGTGTGTGTGTGTGTGTGTGTGTGTGTATGTATGTGTGAATGTTTCTGTGTGTGGTTTAGTGAATCATACTAGTTGCCTCTTCACGATAAGTTCCTTATGTTATTCCTGTCGATTTTTGGAATAGGTCCTTCCTCCCCAGTGATGGCAATACAGATAAAGTGGATAAATTCAAATGAATAAATAACTGTATGAAACAAGACAGAAGAAATAGAGCTACACAAGTCTTAAAGTACTATGCAGAAATATGCAGACCTTGCTTGACAAGGAACTTTAAATTGGTGTAGAGATGCATAGGTACAGTGGATATAAAAAGTTTACACACCCCTGTTAAAATGCCAGGTTTTTGTGATATAAAAAAATGAGACCACAATAAATAATTTCAAAACTTTTCGCACCTTTAATGTGACCTATAACCTGTACAATTCAGTTGAAAAACAAACAAATCTGTTAGGGGAAAAATATAAAAAATGCAAAATGTACAATAAGCTAGTTGCATAATTATGACATCCTTAAACTCATACTGTGTTAAAAAACCTTTTGACTTAATTACATCATTCAGTCTTCTTGGGTAGACACCTGCCATCAATTAAAGAGACTCTGATTAACCCCAAATAAAGTTCAGCTGTCCTAGTAGGATTTTCTTGACATTTACTCTGTTTCCTGCTACAGCAAAAGCTATGGTTTGCAGAGAGCTTACAAAGCATCAAAGGGATCTTATTGTTGAAAGGTATCAACCAGGAGAAGGGTAGAAACAAATGTCCACAGCATTGGATATAGCATGGAACACAGTGAAGACAGTTATCAAAAAGTGGAGAAAATATGGGACAACAGTGATGTTGCAAAGAACTAGATGTCCCTCTAAAATTGATGAAAAGACAAGATGAAAACTGGTCAGGGAGGCTGCCAAGAGACCTAGAGCAACACCGAGGGAGCTGCAGGAATTTCTGTCAAGTACTGTTTGTGTACTACATGTGACAACACTCTCCCATATTCTCCATATGTCTGGGCTATGGGGCAGGGTTGTAAGACAGAAGCTTTTTCTAACACAGAAAAACATTCAGGCCCAGCTAAAATTTGCAAAACAATACATCTTCTCCCAAAAGCATGTGGGAAAATGTGTTATGGTCTGATGAGAGCAAGGATGAACTTTTTTGCCACAATTCCAAAAGGTACATTTGGCGCAAAGACAACACTTTGCATCACCAAAAGAACACCATCCCCACTGTGAAGCATGGTAGTGGCAGTATCATGCTTTGGGGTTGCTATTTTTCAGCTGGAACTGGGACTTTAGTCAAGGTGGAGGGAATTATGAACAGTTCCAAATACCAGTCACTTTTGGCCCAAAACCTTCAGGCATCTGCTAGAAAGCTGAAGATGAAGAGGAATTTCACCTTTAAACAACACAATGACCCTAAGCAATTATCCAAATCAACAAAAGAATGGCTTCACCAGAAGAAAATTAAAGATTTGTAATGGCCCAGCCAGAGTCCAGACCTAAATCCAATAGAAAATCTATGGAGTGACCTGAAGAGAGCTGTGCACAAGAGATGCCCTCATAATCTGACAGATTTGGAGTGCTTTTGCAAGGAAGAGTGAACAAATATTGCCAAGTCAAGATGTGCCATGCTGATAGACTCCTACCCAAGAAGACTGAATGCTGAAATTAAATCAAAAGGTGCTTCAACAAAGTATTAGTTTAAGGGTGTGTGCACTTATGCAACCAGCTTATTGTACATTTTTTATTTTTTATATTTTTCTCCTAACAGATTTGTTTGTTTTTCAATTGAATTGTACAGGTTATAGGTCACATTAATGGTGGGAAAAGTTTTGAAATGATTTATTATGGTCTCATTTTTTTATATCACAAAAACCTGGCATGTTAACTGGGGTGTGTTAACGTTTTATATCCACTGTATATAAATGAGATGATCAGAGATAGAGGTTAAGTTGGATATGGAAATAGATCACAGGAAGTAGCTCTGTACAGCCTGGAAAAAATGAAAGCTGGAGACTCATGACACAAGCATTAAATTCTATATGTATTGTCTGGAGGGAGTAGACTATGCATGTGACAATGTCCTGCATATTTGGATTCAGGATATGAGATGGGTATAATGAATTCCACGGAGACTGAACATGGAAAATATGCAGAGATGGATTGAAAGGAATACACAATCTGAATATTGATTTCCACAAAACTGGATGCTAATTAAAGGGTGCATCAAATCCCATATAGGTGGAATGTGGAGAACATAAAATGGGTACATTAAATTCCACACACCTAAAGAAGAAATTGTGAAATATGTACATCTAGTCCTGCACAATAAGAGTGAAAGAAACATATGTGTACAGTGGATACGGCAAAAGTGGACAGTAGAAAATACAAAATATGCCCATTGAATATTGCACCAGTGGGCAGTGGAGAATATGATGCTAGTATATCATATCTTGCACTGGAGAAAATGAAATGGGTATATCATATCATGCACTGGCGGTCACTCGAGAATATGAAATAGATACATCATGTCCTACCCAACTGGTCACTCGAGAATATGAAATGGGTACATTATGCCCTGCATAGAAGGTCAGTGGAGAATTTAAAATAGGTCAGTTAGCTCTTGTACAGGTGGTTACTTAAGATTTTGAAATGGATACATCATGCCCTGCACATACAGTTATTAGTGAATATGTAACAGTAACATTATATTCTACACAGTTGGTTACTAGAGAATATGAAATAGATGCATCAAGTCCTGCACAGGTGATCACTTGAAAATATGAAATGATGGACACATTATATGCACAGGCAGTCAATGGAGAATATGAAATGGATACATCATGCCCTGAATTGATAACCGTTGGAGATTATAAACTGAATAAATCATGACCTGCACAACTGGTTAGTGGAGAGTGAGAAATGGGTGCATCATGTCCTACATATGTGGTCACTGGAGAAGATGAAATGGATGAGTAATATTCCATATAGGTGGTCACTGGAGAAAATGAAATAGGTACATGTCCTGCACAAGTGGCCACTGGAACATATTTAATGTGCACACCATGCTCTACCCATGGGGTCACTGGAGAATATGAAATGGTGAAATTAGATCCTGTGCAGGTGGTCACTAGAAAATATAAAATGGAAGCATTAAATCCTGCACAGGTGAGCACTCAAGAATATGAAATGAGTTATCATGCCCTGCATATTGGGTTGTAAGAGAAACTGAAATGGGTGCAATAGATCATGAACAGCAAGTCACTTAAGAATGTAATATGGATGCATCATATCATGCATGGGTAGTTACTGGAAAATCTGAAATGAGTACATTAGATCCTGCACAAGTGGATAGTAGAGAATATGAAACGGGTACATCTTGTCCTGCACAAATGATCACAGGAGAAAATTGAATGAATATATCATGTTATGCACAGGTGGTCACTGCAGAATATGAAATAAGTACATAATTCCCTGCAGATGTGGTCACCAGAGAATACGAAATGGGTACATTAGATCCTGCTCAGGTTGTCATTTGACAATAAGAGATAGGCATACCATATCCTATACAGGTGGTCATTGGACAATATGAAATGGGTTTATCATACCCTGCAAAAGTAGTTACTGAAGAATATAAAATTGGTACATCATGCCATACACAGGTGGTCACTACAGAATATGAAATGACTGAATTATGATATGTACTTGCGATCAGTGGAGAATTTGAAATGGGTGCATCATGCTCTGAACATGTGGCAACTGGAGATCATAAATTGAGTAGATAATGACCTAAAGAGGTGGTCTGTGGAGAGTGTGAAATGGGTACATCATGATCTGCACAGGTGGTTTCTGGAGAAAATGAAATGGATACATGATGTTCAGTACAGGTGGCCACTGGATAAAATGAAATAGGTAGAACATATTCTGCACAGGTCGTCACTGGAGAAAATGAAATGGATACATTAAATCCTTCTGAGATAATCCCTGAAAAGAATAAAATGGGTACATTGTGTCCTGCGAAACAACAGTCCTCGCACGTACGGCATGCACGGCCAACCAAACTTCAAAAAAAACACCAAAAGGCCAGCATGAAGAGTTCCACTGTTTAATGTGAGGTAAAATAAATTGGACCAAAATTGTCCTGCTCAAAAACTCAAACTAGTTTCGGCACACGCCTTCTTCAGTGAGTGAAAAAAACAGACATGTGGACAACCACCAGACGTCTATATATACGACTCATAGTCAATAGTAAAAGAGTCATTATAAGCCAAACATAATATACAAATGTGTACATAGTTGAAAGGAAAATATATATCCATGAACACATGGATGTATGTATATAGATTCAAATTGAATAATAATTCATATTTGAATATACAAAATAATGGTAACAGCAAAAATATATAAAAAATATATAAAAAAGGGGCTGTACCTGTTAGCCTGCAATAATCTGGGATAAACATTCCTGATAGTGACTATACATCTTTCACAACCACAATAAATAGCAATGGTGCATATATAAAGCAGTCAATATAGACAATAATATAATACATGCACCAACAATAATACAAACACTGTCATGTGTAGAATAATTATAGATGATCATTCAGTATTGGTGGGAATAATGCACCAAGATGTGTAATCCAGTATTTTTCTTTGTGACTTAATATTCCTTGCCAACCTAGTTGGTTATGTCTATTTCCAGTGATTTTGTCTATAATGGTAAACATAAATTTGGCAGTTGGGTGTTTAATTGTATGTAGATATAAAGCATTGGACAGTTTATGATTACGGATGTCACTACAGTGTTTCCCTAGCCTGATTCTCAATGAACGTGAAGTTTTACCCACATAGAATGATTTACATTGGCACGTTGCCAAGTAGTTAACCCAACTGGTGGAACAATTACCAAAGACTCTGACATCATAAACTTTGCTGGTGTTGGAACTTGTAAATTGTTTCAACTGATTAACTTGAGCACATGAAATACAATGTCCACATCGAAATGTCCCTAACAGCTCATCCCCTGTGATGGTAAGTTGTTTGTATTTTGCTCCACCACTTTCCCTCTGTTTGTAATGAGAAAACAAAGTTCCCAATGTTTTTCCTCGCCTGAATGAAAATGAGCATTGATTATCCAGGATACCCCTCAAAAAGTCATTGGCTAACAGGATATTCCAATTATTATTCACTGCTTTCCTAACTGTTTGATGATTTTTGCCCAAAGTAGTAATGAGTCTAATGTTGTCACACTTGGAGTTGTTGCTTCTCTCCCTATATTCTAACAATGTCTGCCTTTCTTGCTTGTCTGACCAAAATCTGGCGGATTCAATGTCAAAAATGGAGTATCCTCTATCCAAAAATCTGGATTGTAAATCAGCTTTCGCATGTGTGTAATCCACATCTGAAGAATTGATTCTCCGTATTCTCAAATATTGAGATTTAGGGATGTTGCGGATGGTGTGGTGTGGATGCATACTGGTAGCATGTAATAATGAATTAAACTGGGGATATTTACGATGGATCTTAGTGTTAAGTGTATGGTCACTGTTTCGATATACAGTGACATCCAAAAAATCAATTTCATCTCTATGTGATGTAATAGAGAATTCAATTCCCCAAATGTTGTTGTTGAGATATTCCAAAAATTCATGGAGGTAATCGGCATCAGCACGCCACACCATCCAGCAATCATCTAAATATCTCCGCCATATGTCCATTTCTACTAGATATATGTTATGTAGGGGATTGTATATGAGGCATTCCTCTAGGTAGGCCATGAAGAGATCTGCGTAAATTGGGGCAAAAGAGGCCCCCATGGCCATACCCTGTAGTTGCCAATAACAATCCCCTTGGAAATAGAATACATTTTTGGTGAGGACATGTTCAGTCATGCAGATTAGCAGAGTGTTGAAGCTTGGAGGGTATAGTTCAGCCTTGGTTAGCCAATGTTCTAAAGCTTGAAGCCCAGCCCAATGTGGTATGCTAGTGTATAAAGATTTTACATCCAGTGTACACATCAACCATTCGGGCTCAAGCTGAGTATCTTCAATGATTTTCAAAAATTGGGTGGTATCCTGGATTCTAGCCCTGACTAGTGAGAGTAGAGGTTTAAGAAATTGAGTAAGAAATGCAGAAAGTGGTTCTGTGAGTGAACCATGGCCAGAAACAATTGGCCTACCTGGGGGATGTGTGATGGATTTACGTATTTTCGGAAGCAAGTATAAAATTTGTTTAGCTAGATCTTTAACCTGAAGATGTTGAACAGTTTTTTGAGTGATGATGCCCTCATCTAATGCAGATTGCAAGAATGAATCAATCTCTTGTTTAAATTTGCCAGTGGGGTCAATACCCATGTGCATGTAACAATGAGAATCCGACAGTTGTCGTAGACCCTCATGGACATAATAATCCATGTTCAAAATGACCACTGCTCCACCCTTGTCCGCTTGGAGAATAGCTATGTTGTGATTAGATCTTAATTCTGACAATGCCACCCTTTCAGCAGTAGTAATATTATCTGGACTAATTTGACCTTCAAAAAGGGGAATATGTAGATCTTTTAATACAGCCTGTTGAAAAATGGCTACATTCTTATTCATGGGGGGCTGAAAGGTGGATTTATGAAATACAAAATCAGTAGATCTTTGAGTGGTAGAGCTATCCTGTTCAGAATAAAATAATTTAAGATTTAGTCTACGACAAAAGTCAATCACATCTAATGAGATTTGATATTCATCAGAGAAAAAACTGGGAACAAAGTTCAATCCTTTATTCAGTACTTGCTGTTGATCATCTGTAAGGACATAATCAGATAGATTTAGGACATTTTTTAAATTGTGTAGTCATTATTTCAGCAGAGCTTGTATCAATCCTGTCATAGAGTCTGTTCCTATATCTGTTTGTATGTTTCCTCCCTCCTCTGGGTTGCCTCCCATGCCTAAAGGGTGTTGGGTATTCATTTTCTTTTTGAGGGGTGAGTTGGCTGTTGTTCCACTTTCACTGTCAGTATACGATGACTCCTCCCCTGAGGTGCCAGTGTGAAATTGGTCTCTGTTTTTTAATATGGACCTGGGTCTTTTTCTGGTCCTACCTCTATTCATGCCAGGGACATTGTCCTGAAATCTCACAGTTCTCTATGTTTGAAATGGATGTCCCTTATCATAATCATTGACGTCTCTATTAAATTTCTTTATTTTTCTATCTTTGATAGTCTTATCATACATAGTCAGTTCCTTGGACAACCTATCCAATGATTCCAGATACTTAGGGCTAGACTGATATTTCTTGCACTCATAACTGAGATCTTTCACTTCAGATAGACAAAGATCTATCGTCCTTTCATAATAAGAAGCTAAAATTTTAACAAAAACCATTGAGCCCTCTCTTAGTGCTTCATCCCATTCATCTGTAAGCCTCTGTTCAGATCTGCCTACAAGGGGGTGAAGTTTTATACAAAGTCCTCTGGGTGCCATATTTTTGTAAAGATAGGCTTTAAAAAGCCTTAGATGCCAAATATTGGCCCTGAGGCCTTTCAATCCCTTTTCCAGATTACGAAAGGCTACTTCACAGTCATCTGTTATGTTAGAAACCAATTGGTTTGGGTTGTTGCTTGGGATATGGTCAAGACCAAAAATGCCCAAATCCTCCCTATCAGCACACAACCCATCCAAGATTTTGTCTAAATCCATGATAATGATGGTCTGGGTTGTCCAAGGAACTTCCTAGAGAATGTCAATTGTACTTATTACAAAAAAGTAAATGTAATAGAGGTAGGGCCAGAAAAACTAAGTTGGTTGTTGTCCCAGGACCAATACATGGTAAATAAAACTTGAATAAGTTCAGAACCAATTCCACACAAGTAGTCACAATATGGAGGATAATCAAAAAGATTCAAATGTGATAGAAACAACTTTCAGAGGGTACCCTGTGTCAAGAGTGTTCAGTTCTAAAACACATATGTATAACATTAAATAAAACTTCACTATTTCTACATCCGCAAGTTGTCTGTTACATATAATTCAACCAAAACTATCTAGTTGAAAAAATAGACCATAAATATGTATGTCTATGTATAGGTTTCCCAAAAATAGGATACATGTGAATCAAGTGAGAAAGACAGTAAGTCAATCAGACAAAAAAATAGAAAGTCTGATGTTCTCAGTATTTAAAAACTACCAAATATTGACCATGAATGCTGATAAGCTATCCTAAAATGGCTGAATGCAAGACAGTAGAGATATAAAGATAGCTCAACTGCCTAGTTAGGCCAAAATGGCAAAATGCTCAAAAATAGTAGTCTACCAGCTTAAATATATGGTCAAATATTATGTTATTTATATAGAAACTGGTATACACACCCCTAGGTCTATAAGCAAAATTATGATAGGGGATGTAAATAGTTTATAATCTTGGTATCCCCTATGTGAATATAAAAAGACACAAAAGAAGGGATAGAAATAGGCTATCCTAAAATCTTTGTATATATTTTTTCATTGATGAAAACTACTCCATGAAAACACCCCCGGCCTATCTATACAAAATGTGACCACAAATGTGATAACACCAATCCATATATGAAAGAAGTTGTAAACAGCATTAATCATGCAAAAAATACAGAGTCCAATAGCATGTGATCACTAATCATAAATACAAAATAAGCAATATGACTGGAACTTGCATATAAAACTATATGAAAGGCCTAGAGTTCCAAAGAGCCCTTATTAAAGTATACAACATACATAAAGCAAAATATCTTGTCCCAAAGATTTGAAACAAGAGTGTATATATATATATATATATATATATATATATATACCAGGAAATGCTCTATAGTATTAATTCCTGGGACACATCAATAAGCTGTGTATACCCCACTTTAACCAAAAAGGTTTATGATCCTAGCTGGATGAAAATAACAATAATTATGTATAGTTGAAGTCCAGACCTAACAAACATATCATGCATTTCGTGACCTGATTGTGAGGATTGTTACACAAGGGGTAAACATACACAATTGCATATAGTCATGAACAAAATTGAAGTTACTAAATTCAATGCAATATTATGAAAAAAGAAGTATGACTGGCATAGATGTCAATATAATCTTAGCGCACCTCTCAAGATGCGTGAATAAACCCTTCAATTATATTATATACATATATATCGACAGGTAAATGCCATAACTCATGTCCAAAAAAAAAAAAAAAAAAAAAGGTGAAATAAAGTTATGATTTCCCCTAATGAACAAAGAAAGGGGGTTGTTACTTTCAGCTCTTAATATGTGTCGATAATCATCCAAAGTCCAAAAAACAGTTGACAGTATTTTAGATGAGCCCACGACCATCCAGAAATGTCGTTTGTTCAATGCGTACGATGCAATGTGATCCACTCCTGTCCATTAGACAAGCGTATAAGTAAGATATATCAAAACCCTCGATACGCCGTGTTAAAAAAGCAACCACTGCTATACTCCAAATGATTAGTACCAAATGTCAAAATCACGATCCACTTTGCCCAATTTCAAAAAAAAAACAACATATGCGGCATTTCTCATAGCCTCCCAGTCAGCGGAAAATACTGAGCCGAGCAGAAAAAGGGCTGATATAATCAAAATTTCAGTACCTGATAGGAGTCGTATCTTATGCATGGGCCATGAAAGGAGGTGTGTTCTGAATGTTACACGATACACCGTTAAATCATTAAATCCCAGATTCTCGGCTTGTAGCAATAGTTTCAGTCTCCAAACAAGCTGTACAATTTGAAGTTAAAGTGTCATTAATCCAAAGTGATGCTGGTGAAAGCCAAAAAACGCTACCTCAAGGAAGGAGCCATCTCCTACCAGCAGTGGAACAGGAACGCCAACAGCGAGGTGGGAACAGCACAACGAAACAACAGTCCTCGCACGTACGGCATGCACGGCCAACCAAACTTCAAAAAAACCACCAAAAGGCCAGCATGAAGAGTTCCACTGTTTAATGTGAGGTAAAATAAATCGGACCAAAATTGTCCTGCTCAAAAACTCAAACTAGTTTCGGCACACGCCTTCTTCAGTGAGTGAAAAAAACAGACATGTGGACAACCACCAGACGTCTATATATATGACTCATAGCCAATAGGAAAAGAGTCATTATAAGCCAAACATAATATACAAATGTGTACATAGTTGAAAGGAAAATATATATCCATGAACACATGGATGTATGTATATAGATTCAAATTGAATAATAATTCATATTTGAATATACAAAATAATGGTAACAGCAAAAATATATCAAAAATATATAAAAAAGGGGCTGTACCTGTTAGCCTGCAATAATCTGGGATAAACATTCCTGATAGTGACTATACATATTTCACAACCACAATAAATAGCAATGGTGCATATATAAAGCAGTCAATATAGACAATAAAATTATAAAATTCAAACACAGAGAACTGTGAGATTTCAGGACAATGCCCCTGGCATGAATAGAGGTAGGACCAGAAAAAGACCCAGGTCCATATTAAAAAACAGAGACCAATTTCACACTGGCACCTCAGGGGAGGAGTCATCGTATACTGACAGTGAAAGTGGAACAACAGCCAACTCACCCCTCAAAAAGAAAACGAATACCCAACACCCTTTAGGCATGGGAGGCAACCCAGAGGGGGGAGGAAACATACAAACAGATATAGGAACAGACTCTATGACAGGATTGATACAAGCTCTGCTGAAATAATGACTACACAATTTAAAAATGTCCTAAATCTATCTGATTATGTCCTTACAGATGATCAACAGCAAGTACTGAATAAAGGATTGAACTTTGTTCCCAGTTTTTTCTCTGATGAATATCAAATCTCATTAGATGTGATTGACTTTTGTCGTAGACTAAATCTTAAATTATTTTTTTCTGAACAGGATAGCTCTACCACTCAAAGATCTACTGATTTTGTATTTCATAAATCCACCTTTCAGCCCCCCATGAATAAGAATGTAGCCATTTTTCAACAGGCTGTATTGAAAGATCTACATTTTCCCCTTTTTGAAGGTCAAATTAGTCCAGATAATATTACTACTGCTGAAAGGGTGGCATTGTCAGAATTAAGATCTAATAACAACATAGCTATTCTCCAAGCGGACAAGGGTGGAGCAGTGGTCATTTTGAACATGGATTATTATGTCCATGAGGGTCTACGACAACTGTCGGATTCTCATTGTTACATGCACATGGGTATTGACCCCACTGGCAAATTTAAACAAGAGATTGATTCATTCTTGCAATCTGCATTAGATGAGGGCATCATCACTCAAAAAACTGTTCAACATCTTCAGGTTAAAGATCTAGCTAAACAAATTTTATACTTGCTTCCGAAAATACGTAAATCCATCACACATCCCCCAGGTAGGCCAATTGTTTCTGGCCATGGTTCACTCACAGAACCACTTTCTGCATTTCTTACTCAATTTCTTAAACCTCTACTCTCACTAGTCAGGGCTAGAATCCAGGATACCACCCAATTTTTGAAAATCATTGAAGATACTCAGCTTGAGCCCGAATGGTTGATGTGTACACTGGATGTAAAATCTTTATACACTAGCATACCACATTGGGCTGGGCTTCAAGCTTTAGAACATTGGCTAACCAAGGCTGAACTATACCCTCCAAGCTTCAACACTCTGCTAATCTGCATGACTGAACATGTCCTCACCAAAAATGTATTCTATTTCCAAGGGGATTGTTATTGGCAACTACAGGGTATGGCCATGGGGGCCTCTTTTGCCCCAATTTACGCAGATCTCTTCATGGCCTACCTAGAGGAATGCCTCATATACAATCCCCTACATAACATATATCTAGTAGAAATGGACATATGGCGGAGATATTTAGATGATTGCTGGATGGTGTGGCGTGCTGATGCCGATTACCTCCATGAATTTTTGGAATATCTCAACAACAACATTTGGGGAATTGAATTCTCTATTACATCACATAGAGATGAAATTGATTTTTTGGATGTCACTGTATATCGAAACAGTGACCATACACTTAACACTAAGATCCAGCGTAAATATCCATAGTTTAATTCATTATTACATGCTACCAGTATGCATCCACACCACACCATCAGCAACATCCCTAAATCTCAATATTTGAGAATACGGAGAATCAATTCTTCAGATGTGGATTACACACATGCGAAAGCTGATTTACAATCCAGATTTTTGGATAGAGGATACTCCATTTTTGACATTGAATCCGCCAGATTTTGGTCAGACAAGCAAGAAAGGCAGACATTGTTAGAATATAGGGAGAGAAGCAACAACTCCAAGTGTGACAACATTAGACTCATTACTACTTTGGGCAAAAATCATCAAACAGTTAGGAAAGCAGTGAATAATAATTGGAATATCCTGTTAGCCAATGACTTTTTGAGGGGTATCCTGGATAATCAATGCTCATTTTCATTCAGGCGAGGAAAAACATTGGGAACTTTGTTTTCTCATTACAAACAGAGGGAAAGTGGTGGAGCAAAATACAAACAACTTACCATCACAGGGGATGAGCTGTTAGGGACATTTCGATGTGGACATTGTATTTCATGTGCTCAAGTTAATCAGTTGAAACAATTTACAAGTTCTAACACCAGCAAAGTTTATGATGTCAGAGTCTTTGGTAATTGTTCCACCAGTTGGGTTATTTACTTGGCAACGTGCCAATGTAAATCATTCTATGTGGGTAAAACTTCACGTTCATTGAGAATCAGGCTAGGGGAACACCGTAGTGACATCCGTAATCATAAACTGTCCAATGCTTTATAGCTACATACAATTAAACACCCAACTGCCAAATTTATGTTTACCATTATAGACAAAATCACTGGAAATAGACATAACCAACTAGGTTGGCAAGGAATATTAAGTCACAAAGAAAAATACTGGATTACACATCTTGGTGCATTATTCCCACTAGGACGGAATGATCATCTATAATTATTCTACACATGACAGTGTTTGTATTATTGTTGGTGCATGTATTATATTATTGTCTATATTGACTGCTTTATATATGCACCATTGCTATTTAATGTGGTTGTGAAAGATGTATAGTCACTATCAGGAATGTTTATCCCAGATTATTGCAGGCTAACAGGTACAGCCCCTTTTTTATATATTTTTTATATATTTTTGCTGTTACCATTATTTTGTATATTCAAATATGAATTATTATTCAATTTGAATCTATATACATGCATCCATGTGTTCATGGATATATATTTTCCTTTCAACTATGTACACATTTGTATATTATGTTTGGCTTATAATGACTCTTTTCCTATTGGCTATGAGTCGTATATATAGACGACTGGTGGTTGTCCACATGTCTGTTTTTTTCACTCACTGAAGAAGGCGTGTGCCAAAACTAGTTTGAGTTTTTGAGCAGGACAATTTTGGTCCGATTTATTTTACCTCACATTAAACAGTGGAACTCTTCATGCTGGCCTTTTGGTGTTTTTTTACATTGTGTCCTGCACAGGTTTTCACTAGACAATATAAAATGGGTACATCATATCATGCACAGGTGGTCACTTGAGAATATGAAATGCATGCATACATCATGCCATGCACAGGAAGCCAATGGAAAATTTGAAACAGGTGGAATAGATCCTGCACAGATGGTCACTTGAGAAAACAAAATGGGTACACCAGGCCCTGTATTGGTGGTAACCACAGAATAAGAAATGGGGACATCATGCCCAACACATGGGGGCATAGTAGATTATGAAATGGGTAGTTCAGATCCTGCACAGGTCGTCACTCAAGAATATGAAATGGGTGCATCATATTATATGCAGGTAGTCTCTAGAGAATTTGAAATGAGTACATTTGATCCTGCACATGTGGCTAGTCAATAGAATGAAATGATTACATTATGTCCTGCACAAAGGATGACTGGAGAAAAATAAAATGGGAACATTAGATGTTTGACAATATGAAATGGGTACACTGTGCCCTATATAGGTGGCCACTAGAGGAATATGAAATGGGTTTATCATACCTTGCACAAGTGGTCACTGAAAAAGATTAAATAGGTATATCATGTCATAGCCAGGTAGTCACTGGAGCCTATGAAATGAGTATATCACATCCTTTACACAAGATCACTGTTGAATAAGAAATGTGTACATTAGATCATGCACAGGTGGTCACTGAAGAATATAAAATGGGTACATCATGCCCTGAACAGGAGGCTACTGGTGCATATGAAATGTGTACATCTTCTCATGCACAGGTGCTCAATGAAGAATTTAAAATAAGTGCATCATATCCTGCATAATGGGGTCACCGGAGACTATGAAATGGGTACATCATGTCCTGCATAGGTGGTCACTGCAGAAAATGAAATGCATACATCATGTCATGCAGATGTCACTGCAGAATATGAAATGAGTATATCATGTCATGCATAGGTAGTCATTGGTGATTATTAAATAGGAACATCATGCCATGCACAGATGACCACTGGAGACTATGAAATAGATATGTCATATCATACAGCGGCAGTCATTGCAGAATTAAAGGGTACATCCTGTCATATATATATATATATATATAGTCAATGTATAATATGAAATGGGTAGATCATGTCATGCACAAGTGGTCACTGGAAAATGTAAAATGGGTACATCATGTTATGCACTAGTTCACTTTAAAATTTGAAATATATACATCATGACCTGCACATAGGATTACTGGAGAATGTGAAATTTGCATGTTAAATTCTGCATAGGTGGACTGACAATAATGAGTTATTAGGAAGGGCAAGTCAGATAGAAAATGAGATTCCCGGAAATCCAAGGAATTGAAATTGCTCATTTAAATTAAATAAGACGTTAGGAAGCTCTGCATTCTGATAGAGCAGTGGACAGATAGAACACAACTGGTGTTACAGATGAGCTACATCTGTGGACGAAATGAATCAGAATGGGTAGGTGATGGAGAGAGGAGAGTACAGTACTTATGCCTAGATGAAACAAATGTCTGGACTTGTTTGTTCATTTTACTTTTAATATCTAGTTGTTTTTCATTTGTAGTTGTCTGGCATCCATTAATTGTAATGAATTAAAAAAAGCCTACTCTCTTCAATGGAAATGAGTACATTTGTTAAAAAATCAAATGAAACAACATGTCAGTAATTGCTTTCATTCATTGTTCAAAGGAACTTCAACAGAATGGTTCTAATCTGAACTATCCCTTCTGCTTAAGAAGAATGCAGTCACTTGTATAAAAAGATATAAATCCGTAACACCATTATACAAAACAAACAACAGAATGGATGACAGTATTATATATAACATGTCTACTGCCTTAGTTGATAGAATAATATCTAATGTCAAGGTTTCTGTTTATGATCTTTATTTCTCTTTGTGTATTACCCCTAAGTAATTTACCATCATGAAAGAATCCAAAACTATAGCCTGTAAATTGTTACTTATGAATGGCATACTACTGGCATGAATTTAATACTGTAGCCTTGTTAAACAACATTTGTGATGTTAAAAAAACTACACAATAAATGTGATGTAAAATGTCTCACTCATTAATAATATAGTAATCAATACTTTAAAAGTATAAAACGATGAAATATGCAATGGTTCTCTCATTAATAAAAAGTGGAACAAAAGTGCTTACTGGTATATTGTTTCATTTTATTTATTTATTTATTTTAATAAAGGTACTCATTTTCCTGGAAGAGGATAGGGTGATTTTATGAATTTTTAGTGTCCCAAATTATTTAACCCTCACTTTGGCTGTTTGGTCTGATTTCATTTTTCTAATCTTTAGATCATGATGCAGCCTTATAGATGGCAATTTAATTATTACTTACAAAGATGCATTTTAAGAAAAGAAGTATACAATGTGTCCATTCACATTATTATGACATGACATGCTTGACACAGAAAATGACAGGAAGAAGAAAAACCTTCAGAATTTTTAAATTTAAAGGAATTTCACAGAATTTTGAAAAATTCCCTAGAATCACATTTCTGGATTTGTTCCATCAGTCTGCATATAGGATATATCATGAGAACAACTGAATAATTGCGAAGTGGAACTTCCTACTTCAGTGGCATTTGTTCTGGTTAGCATTTTCTACAAAATATTCTTTTGAAATTATGAAATTTCTGTATGAATGTCATTTGGCACAAATTCCTACCACGACTTACTATGTTTTGTGCTGCCTACTTCTACCCCATGAGATGAAAAGATGTGCCTTTGCACCATAAAAGAGTCTTCCTGGTTTAAAAAGTGACTTCAAATGAAGCTTTGAAAAGTGCATCTAAGTGAAACACATGGATACACTGATTAAATACTGTCTTGTGCTCTGACTAATAAATGCTGATGGTTTTCAGAATGATATAGCTGTCATGGAGATGAGCTGTGGAATATACTATCTGAAGGTCATCCTGCCTCACAGCTGCCATCATACAGTTTAGTGACTATACATCCTGTAAAATACCTGTGTTATTCTTTCTTAACTGCTCTGCAAAATGTTTTATTGACTTGGTCCAGGTCAAAGTTGTTATGCATTTGGAATCAGCATGATAACTTGAACTTATTGACGAGAAATAGCAGGCCCCAAGTGAATTGACTATAATTGCATTGTGTTTAAGTAATTTATGTCTGGTAAAAATGTTCAGCCCACTGCTTGGTAGGATTGATGCAACAAAGGGAATATAAATCAGAGTACACTTCTCTGAAATTCTTTAGAGTTTCAGAGACCTTGAATGCAGCCTAAATGATGCAAGTTCTAAATCTGTGAGGCAGTTTCACATAGAACGTGGCCAAAACCATGACTGGCATATTGCCTTGTTCATAAGAAATAAAGAGTGCTTTGGTCTGTCTGTTACTACGTACCAACAATTACCTAACGTTCTGTTAAACGTAGCCAGTTCCTGAGCAAGTTTCATAATATTCTTGATTACTTATCTTGAAATATAGTTTCTGTTTGTACTGTAGTAACTGTGAAAAGAGTTACGTGACCCCTAAGTTTCTTGTCCAAAGACAGATTTAGTAGTCTTCAGTATTAAGGCACAATGTACATTAAAATATTAACAAAAAGGAAGCATGCTTAACCCAGTAGCAGTAGAAATGGGTGTAAAATTAATGTTTCAGCAGCACAGCATGTGTGAAGTGTGACAATACAGGATACAGCCCCTCTCTATAGTATTGTAGATAATTGGTACAAACATCGATACTTAAGTTGGAATCACTTGAAAGAGGAAAGTTGCAGCATTATGTTACTCATATTTAGTGATAAAACATTTGGCAGAATGCTATGAGATATGTAGACAGTAGTGCAGTGCAATGCAACTCACATACACTGAAGGAGGAAGGAAATTACAGATGTTATGCAGAATGTGAGATAACACAGACACACACACACACACACACACACACACACACACACACACTACACATATGTGCGCATGCACACACACACACACACACACACACACACACACACACACACACACACACACACACACACACACACACACACACGTGCACATGCACATACACACACACACACACACACACACACACACACACACACACACACACACACATACAGACACACACACGTGCGCATGCACATACACACACACACACACACACACACACACACACACACACACACACACATACGTAGATTCCCCCACACACACACATGTAAAAGCTACAAAAGCAGAGGTTAAAGGTATAGGCACTCTAGACCGCTTAAGGGTAGAGGAGTGACAGACGGAGAAAGCTAATTCCAATGACACATTCCAAAGGTATTGTGGTGGAGTAAAGAAAGACATCAGTAAAGCTGCAGTCAGTTTGGTTATAGCACACCAGTCAAATTTGTATTTACCATTTAATATAAGAGCAGCCTGTGGCTTAATTTTAAAGGATAGTATTTGACATGCTAGGTCCTGTAGACATAACCTTTATTAATTATGAATTTCTAAGTATCAGGCAACAGTGTGTTGTATATTTCAGTGAAATTAAATGTACCATAGCTTATTTCAACAAACTTGATTAGGTAAAAAGTCTGCATTCAGTTTCTTGTACAAAATAATATTTCCTAATAAGATGAGTTCAGTAAAGGTACTGTGTATTGTTTATAGCAGTGTGCCCATAACTGCACCATTCTATACTCTGAGTGCTCTGCAGTGGGTGAACTGTCCTCTTCTTCCCTTACAGAGATGAAATGCATTGATCTAAGTAGGTTATATAATTTTGGTGGGTGCAGGGGCACACCACTTGCATAGGGGTATGTTAGTTCAGTCATTCACAGAAATAAGAATTTTGAAATTTAAAGGGTTGAAGGAACAAAGCCTGTCTAGAAAGCTTGGAACTACAGTCATTCTGCCTGTATGGCACCCGCAGGACAGGAAGGAATGGCCCATGTCCAATGTGACATTTCTGCTCAGCAGATGACATTTTAATGTACTGAGAGCCTATTCCATTTCAGAATATCTTTAATCGGCATTGTTGGACTTACAGCTAATGTAATAAATAGGGTGTTAATCTCTGTCAACAGTTCATGGCAACATTTTCCTGATTTTTGCTGCTGTGGCATCAATGAACACAGTAAATGACTTAGAAAAATCTCGAATAATACTATGGGCTCAGAACATAATGTGTCTATTCATTTCCTAAATGCCTGATCTATGGTGTCTTCCCATTTGACATTTATTGGAGCACTACCTTTTATCATGTCCATTAGGAGGTAAAGTATAGTGGCAAAATTAGGGATAAACTTATGGTAGTTATTGCTTAATCCTAGGAAAACATTGACATGTCTCCTGGTGTCTCTAAATGTTGGCTTCTGACATCCCAGACTTGCATTTTGGCTTGGTTGACCCTCAGTTCAGCCTTACAGATGAAAACCAATACAGCCTGGACGTTAGTGAAGTAGCTTCACCAGTTGTATTAGAATATAGCTAAGTTATCAAGGTTATCCTTGGAATATCTGATGTGTGGTTTAATGACCCTGTCCATTGACCTCTGAAAAGTTACTGGTGTTCCATAAAGTACACATGGCATGATTTACTAGTGAAAGGGGCCATTGGATAGGGAGAATAGTGTTGTCTGAATAGCTTTGGAGGATAATAGGATTTGATAAGATCTCTTTGTTAAAGCCAGTGTGGGTAGAAAGCTTGCTTTATCTAATCTTTCAACTAGTCTGAAAACTGAAGACATAGGACAGGAACCAAATTTGGAAATACTACTTAGTGTTTTGACATCATTACAATACATTATAGAACTATTACACTAGGTGACCAGTATGATATAGTTATTCTGCTCTGCTATAACCCTGAGCTTGAGCATTTTATATACCTATTCCTTAATTAACTGTTTGACAGTGGAATTGTGTATAGATTTAGATAAATTTTTTCACTAGACAGTTTTAGTATTGTGCTGGACTCTCATCACCCTGTCAAGGTAACTCTAAGAAAAGGTTCCTTTTTCTAATTTCAAATTCTTAAACTTTTTTGTTATCTATTTTGACTTCAGGGCATGCTATAGTAAGCCTTGACTTTTGTGAGCATTCTCACAACAGGAAGCACAAGTTTCTTTCAAAGGGATTAGACCATTTTTTGTGATGTGTATGCTCTGGCAGCCATTTTTCTCTGTTTCACTTCATAGTCTACTTTACTTATCTTCTCAATAACTTCAAAAATGCCCTTGTCACTTTGCTAGGAATCCTAGGAACTTTTTCTCACAGCAAGCTGCAAGACAAATAGTTTGTCCCCTACTTTGAACTCTGTAAGACTTGCATTTCTATTATTTGTTCTGTGTTGTGCTTCCTGTGTTATTTCCAGATCCTCTTTTCTTGTAAGCATTACCATGTTTAACCTTTTATGTAGGTTGGTAAACTGTCCTCTCACAATTTGTTTATGTGGGTATTTTCCACTTTTTATGTTTCTTTCACTATATTTAGCAAACCTTGGGACTATCTGCCACATAACAGTTTGAATGGAGTGATATAGTTAAGACTTGGGTTAATTCCCTTACAGCATAATTTTCTGCAACAAAATGTAGATAGAGAAGCAACTGGTCCCATCCTCTTTTAGAGGTTTCCTCAAAATAGACTTTAAGGTTTTGTCAAAATGTTTAACTAGCCCATCTCTCTGAGGATGGTGTACATATGTCCTCAGCAGTTTCACCTTAAAAGATTGGCAATGCTTATTAATTACTTTATTGGAGTGCTCTGGTCAGTAAGAATTTCTTAGGGAATTTGTACCCTAATACTAGCTATTTTATTATAGTCTTAAGATTCAATCTCCTCAGGGATACTGCTTCAGGAAATTTGGTTTCAGTTGATGATCTCCAGTATATACTGTGACTTTTACTTGACTTTACAAGTAGACCTATGATGTCCATTCCTATTTGCTTGAACAAAACTTATATTATAGGTAGGGTAACAGAGAGCTCCTAAAGCTTGTGCTAGCAACATATTTTCATATTCTGTGGTAACAGGCCCAAAAGCTTTCTATATCCTAAAAGCTACCTAGAGTTCTAAACCTGGTCTTATCCATCCCCTTATGTCCAGCCCAGAAACTGATTACATGCCAAATTCATAATAAAGGCTTTGGCAATTATAACTAACTTAGTATGTGTTCCCTTTCTTTGATCACCCTTTACTGCAAATCATTTCCTAATTCAAAGGAAATAAATTAAATGAAGTTATTCTGGTCATTATTTCTCCTTCTAGCTATACTGTAGTCTGTGTTGCTCTGATCAACACATTGACCTCTTACACAGCTCTCAACATTAATATAGCTTATTTGGGTGTATGCCAGGTCCATGTTTCTTTCTCCATGGTCCTAGCATGAAGTCAAGGGTGTAGTTTATTCTCCCACAAAGGCAGTTGCAGCTTCTTTTCCCCATATGTCTCATCCTCAAAATGGGTAGCTCATGAAAGTACATTGTTTCTGTTTGATATATAGGACTTTTCCTTTTATTCAGTTGGTAGTACTCCTACTTGTACTAACCTTAGAGTTTCACTATGGTATTTGCATGACTCTTGATTATTATATAACAGAGACAAGCTTAAGTCTATGTTCAGCATTCTGAGCTCCCACACTTGCTTCTTTTCTTTTAACTATAGGCTCTCCTGTGACAGTTTCTGTACTGATTTTAACCACAGCAGTCTCAGCATCTGATCTGCCCATCACTTTTACTTAAATTATGTCTTTACTGAGTCTTTATAGCTCTGAAAGCACATCATGTTGTACAACCTCACACATCTTTTATGTTTTTTAAACTGGGGAAAGTCAGTCATGCTCAATTATTACATTATATATTAACTCAGACACTAAAGTTCCTGGGTGTAAATCTATGGCTAGAATAGTCTGCATTTTTACTTGAGTTACACATATTACTTAAAGTTTCTGATTGTTAGTAGTTTTATGCTTACACTGATATTGTTTTTTAACTAGTGTGATCATGCTTCCACAGTCTAATCTTCCCCTGAGCTACAATAGTATGTTTAACAAATCTGTCAAGGACACAAAGACAGAAGGTAGATTATACACTTCTAGAAGTTAACAAGTCAGCATTATCACATTTCACTTATACACTTTCAGGCACTTTTTTAAAACAACTTGCTAACTATATTATTGATTGTACAATACCCCACATTATACAACATTTAAAACAAATTAATTCCAATAACAATACTTTTTGCTTATGGACATTGACAGATGCTTAGCTGAGGACTTGTTAATAGCCCTAGGCACAGACAAGACAGTCTTAGTGGTTACAATTGCACTTAATAGCAACAATTTAATTAAATAACTAGCTAAGAGACCTTAGTAGTGTGTTGTATTTGTATAGATTTCTTTCAAGTTGGATAAGCTTTATGTATGTTGAACCTGTGCTCTTCAGCAAATACACACACACACACACACACACACACACACACACACACACACATATATATATATATATATATATATATATATATAACATGTCAATTGCTGGTGTTTTGTTATATATAACACTCTTTTGGCATACTGGTCAAGCCAGCAAATGTTTACTAAGTGAAGCTTTTATACTGTGCTTATCAGTGTAGTACCATGTTATAATAAGTTGCTCTATACAACTCTACACAGTGTATTACTGTGGTTCTCTGTCAGCATACCTCTTGCTAAAGCTTACCATCTTTCATCTCATATAATACCCTATATTCTCTTTTTTTGACTCACAGTGGTCATTCCTCCATCTCTAGGAATCAGAATTAACGTTATTGCCTCAATATAAAATTAAAGTTTAGTAACATTTTTCTCTTTTATTTCCCTTCAGAACCTGTGGTCACTACATCTAGTCCTGACTCCAATACTCCCATAAGTTTTCATTGAGAATTTTGTCATTGTGTATTATAAGAAAGTTTAACATGAAGGCTGCAGTGAATTAACTTTAACTCGTTGAGTACATGCCCACAGTGTGCTGGATAGTGGCTGTGGTATTTCTCCTAAAGGAGTAGTCCTTGCATTCTAGGTACCACTTACTGAATTGGCCACTTCTTTTCTCTTGACCAATAGATTAGTTTGCATATGATAGTTACTTAGTTTCCCTAGCTTCCTGATTTGTGCATTCATAAGAGAGAGAAAACATGTTCTGTTTTGTGCCTCCTTAATTGCTTTCTATTGGCTATATATTGATTGCTCTCTGTAATAACTTACCTGAGGGTGGGAAGCCTGTTATGCTCAGCTTTGCACTGCTCCCTACCCTCTAAATAATTCTTATACAACCCCTTTTATTCTACCATTACACTTCCCACATAAGCATTTCACATGTGACAGCCACTCCTTAACCATCCCCAAACAGGTTTATTGCTATTATACAAACACTCCTGTTTCTATTTTCCTATTTTCCAAGTTCTATCTAACATTTAACATCATTCCCAATGACCTTTCTCCCTCCCATACTGCTTTTCACTATATCCATTCATACTCAGATCACTCCCCTACAGTACATTTCTATTATTCTACATTTAAACGTCTTTTTCCCCCCAAATAAACCCTCACCTCTTCCTATCTTAGCTACATTTTTGTAATACATCCTTTCAAATCCCTATGTTTCTTACATTTCACATTACTTCCTTCCTACTACTTTATACCAGCTTTTGAACTCCATCACAACAAATATCCCACATCCCTGCAATTTCTTGCTTCCGTCTTCATTCCTACTTTCCCACTACCAGCCATTAATAATATACATATCTGTTTATTTAATCATACTACTCATCAACTTATCCTGTATTCTTTTCCATCTACTGAGCCACCATTCCACAATGACTCAATAATAGCTCTCAACATCTCTCCCCTAACTACCTATCCATATTTCCTCCCTAAACTCTCCACATATCGTATTAAACTTATTTATTGATGCCCCTTACCTTTACCTCAAATACAGACTATTTAACTCATTCCCTCCAGTCCAGC
This sequence comes from Protopterus annectens, assembly GCF_019279795.1. Classification (NCBI taxonomy): domain Eukaryota; kingdom Metazoa; phylum Chordata; order Ceratodontiformes; family Protopteridae; genus Protopterus; species Protopterus annectens. The sequence goes on along the minus strand of NC_056746.1, from coordinate 205,262,623 downwards.
TCTTTTGAGTGTGTACCTTTAACACCCAGTGGGTGTGGCTTAAGTCTTTAAGAAATGAATTTATAACCTAACAAATACTGATTAACAGAGGTCAAATATGAATACAATTGTGTTTTCCATCATGTATGCTTCAAGATAAAATATTCTGATACTGTCTATGTAGCATGGTTTTGGAATTATTAATGCAAATATGAACAAGCAATATTTAATGCCTAGAGGTGCAGTAGGCAGTAACTGCAGCAATGCTTGGAAGCACACTCACTTGTAATGTGTCAACTCCATTTCAACACAAATCAAAATAAAACTAAGTGGGAAAAGTGCTCTCCAGAAATCGAGAGTCTGTAATACCAAAAAATATTAAAATCTTTGTAGGATGAGGCATTTACCCTAATCCTGGCCCCCACCTATCACAAGCAACATCAAAACAATTCTTTTCACATACAACTCTAAACCCACAATGGTCAACACCCCTCCACTCTGGTAATCTAACTTTTGCTGCCATAAATATTAGAAGAAAAAGAAATAAAACTATTGAACTACGTTCTTGTATTACCCTGCACAAGCCTGATATTTTTGTTATAGCTGACACTTGGCTTAAATCCAGCATAAACAACTCTGAAATTATACTCCACTGCTATAATATCATCCATAACGACCATATAAAGAGGAAAGGTGGTGGTATTTCAACTACCACATTTCCCCCTAAAACACATGGGTCTATATTAAATCAGCTAGTGAACACTGATTTATTGACCAGTAAATAGGAAAACCTGACAATCTTGAAGACACAGAACAGTGCTTTTTTTCCCAGGGAAAAAAAATAGCTGTTCCGCAAAAAAAAAAAAAAAAAATTCAAAACACAAAATTCGCCACCCACACCCCCCTACTTAAATAAACCAACTCCAAGATCACACCACAGTGGAGGAACTGGGGAAAATCGCTGTTCTGTGTCTTTGGGATTGTCAGATTTTGTTCTTAAAGTGTCGATAAATCAGCGTTCGCTATTTTGAGCATTCGCTGATTTAATATAGACCCAAACAAACCAATACCAAAATTAATTTCAACAGAGCTCCTTATTACTTTCATGAAAATAAACAAATATAAACAAATGTGCATTACTTTCCTTTACATCCCTCCTGGAGACAACACTTCTACACTGGAAGATATCCTGCACTGGATATCAATAACAATTCAACAAGACAAAAATACTGCTAGGTGATGTCAATATCAGTTGGTTGGACATAACTTCTAATTCCCCTACATCTAGCATGAACTTATATGGTTTCACAAAACTAATTAATAGTCCCACACATTATAGCAAAACATTAAATTCCTTATTAGACTAGGTCCTAGTATCAGATCCTAGCACATTCACCACCACAGGTACAATGTCAGACTTTCTCAGTGACCATCTCATAATCTATACAGTCAGACATCTCACACATTCACTTAAACAGCATATTTGTAAAACAGCATGAAATCTGATTTTAACCCAGAAATACTCATTAATTGAATTCAGTACAATTGTCCTAAATATCCCAACTAGCTCTGAACCTCCAAAAAGGAAGGAATAAAAACAAATAATGCAGTTTAGCTATCTTAAATGAGTGGAATGCTAATGCAGGACAGAGAAAATGTTTGGAAAAATAGCAAAAAAAATATAAAACACTCCAATATCATGAAAATCTCAAAATGCTCAGCAATGGTACCAAAAAGAAAATAAATGACAAAAAGTGCACCATAACAACATTCAGAGCAATAGTAAACACAACCATAAAAAATCTGGTCAGCTGTTAAAAAAATGTAACATCCTGGCCAAAAAAAAATCAAATACTTACCCCTCTCTCAATTACTCATCATTCAAAACTTTAATAGAATTCAGCTGTTATTTCATGGAGAGTATAGCATCCCTTACCCAGGATTCTGCAACATCTAATCCCAATCCTGCCCAACAGTCACATATGACCACATCCACTTTCACCTCAAACCTGTGTCCACATCCTATATAAAACAACTCATAAAGAAGCTCAAACCATGCTTTCATTCCACCAATAACCTTCCAAGCAAGCACCTTAAAGTAGCAGCCAAAACCATTTCCTATCCTGTCACAATCTTTATAAAGTAGTCAAGCCACAAATCCCATGTTCCCTTTCTTGGAAAAAATCACACATTATCTCTCTACAGAAAGGAGAAAATTCAATAGATCTTAATTTTGGACCCATTGCAATCTTAACCCATATCCAAAATACCTGAAAATGTTTTCAAAAACAGCTGCTAAACTATGTCTTGCAAGAAGAACTCCTATCTCCTACACAATACTGCTTCTGTCCATCCCATAGTACTAACATTGCACTTCTAACCTTTATAGATACAAACTAGTTTTCTCCTCATTTCTAGACTTACCTAAAGCCTTTGACATGGTTTGTCATAGCGAACTTTTACCTAAATGCCCTCTCTAGGTCTATTTCAGCCCACTCTTCTGTGGTTTAAAAGCCATCTGTCCAAAAGGTATCAGTCAGTAAAATGGCACTCAACCCTCTCTCCATATCCCCCAGTTATCACCAGTGTACCACAAAAGCTCTACCCTTGGTCCTGTCCTCTTTAACATTCTCACCAACACCCTGCACACATCCACACAACAGGCCTCCTTAAAGCAATACACAGTTTACTTCATACTCATGTGTACATCTGTTTAACCAGGAAATCTCAAAAAGGATACTCAGGAAGCTTTAACAGTCACAGAAATACAATTTTGTGAAACACAACCCATGCTCAACTCAAAAAAAAATACTCAAATCCTTCTTGATATTACAACCATTGAAGTTACTTCTCTTTGCAAAGTATTAGGGAAGATAGTGGATGATGATCTTAAATTTGACCTGCATACACAAAATTGTATAAAACCTCACCAAAAAACTAGGGTGCTTTCCAGAGTCAAAAACTTTCTCACCAATGCAACTAAAACTACACTTGCCACTACTTACCTCTTCCCCTCACTACTTTATGGTGCTCACATCCTTACTAACCTCCAGACATCACAAAAATCAAAACAGTGATATAATAACCCTTTCAGAACTGACCACTGTATAGCACTAAAAAAGCTTAAGTTGGTTAGAACTACCCCATCAACTAACATATACACAGTCTCTTACCATCTATAAAATTATCCAGAATCCATCTGCTTGTCTAGCACTAAATACTATTCTATACAACTATGTTCCCAATTGGTCATTATGACCAATGACCGAAAAATCCTCTTTTGAGACTTCCAAGATGACTGCACATTGAGTAACATCTTATTTCTAGCTCTCCCTGTATGTAAACAGAAACATATCAGAGAAGGCCAGTAAACCCATGTTTATGGGTAAATTTCATTAACTGGCTAGTAAAATGTTGGAGAGAAGGAAGGGGAGCATGAGAATTGACTAGAAGAATTGAGAGTACATTGGAATAAATTAGAGGCAAGATTTTGAGGATGAGCAGTAATAAAACCAGTAACTTAATATAGGATTACATTGCAATAATTATATTTGTGAAATATGGCAGAACAAGAAAATCTGGAAACATTGAACTTTTTCAAAATTTGTTGGACTTGTGGGGGACTCTAAAGCATATGCCCTACTTCATGTCATTAATGTTCGGAAAAGTGCTTTAGGGAGGGGAAAAAGAGGGAGAAAGTTAACTATAAGTAAAGATTTTTTTCTTAAATAGTACCAATTTTGTGACATATCGTTTTCTTTCAGTTATTTTAAGTGTAATGGGGATTGTAAACAGGTGCTGCTGTTCTTTTTTTCTTTTCTTTCTCCCTTCTCTCTCTCTCTCTTCTTGTTCAGTTTTAAGAGATGTAGGCACTGCATTGTATAAAAAAGCCTGCATAAAAAAAGTATGATAAAAGAAAAAATAATGTGCTTTTTCTCATTCTAGTGTAGGGAAATGACTGGATTAAAGATCTTAGATTGATTTAATAACAAGTTTTAAGAGAGAGAGCAAGTAAATAAAAAAAATAACACTAAATATTATGAGGCTTTTTTCTAGCAAATATATGCATGCTCAGTAACAATTCTGCAGCTGGTCTTCATGTTTCCATGGAAACAATCTGATAAAGAGAAACTGGCTGCCTGGTTCTCATGTCTCCATGGAGACAATCTGATAAAGAGAAACTGGCTATAATCTGATGGAGAGTGATTGGCTGAGGGAGAAAAAAAGAAAAGAGAAATTGGCTAGATGATAATGTTCTCTGAAAGCATTCAGGGTTTTTCCCAAAGTAGATATGTTCTCTGAAAGCATTCATGGGCTTTCCCAAGATAGTTAATGTTCTCTGAAAAGATTCAGGGGGTTTTCCCAGCTGGGAAAGCTAGAAAGATAAGACAAAACTAATCATTACTTAGTAGAAGCATGGGCTACACCATGAGTCTTAACATGGATGACCTTTCTATTAGGTTAACTGAAGTCTATGACTGTGGCTGTCAGTTTGGGACTTCTGTCCCTATTAGGAGGGTAAAATTTCAATATTTGGAGGTGTGCACAGTGTTGTGTGCTAGTATTAGGTTAATAGGTTTTAGAGGGTATTGGGGATATGTTCTTTTTTTAGAAGACTTTCAATAAAGCAAAAAGTTTTATAAGATGTGACATAGGCTCAAATGTATACAACAAGAAACAACTGTATAAAAGTTCAACCTGCCAGTATATGCATGTAACACAAATACTGAAACTAGACATTTAACAAAAAAGCTATTATCCATAAAAGGTCAGACTAATAACTTTTTAATACAATAATGCTTTCTTTAATGTCTTTAAATGTAAATGGCCTGACAGATAAAGCCAAACAAGAAAGAGTAGTGAACTATATTAAAAATGTTGAGTGCAAATAGCTATGTTACAGGAGACACACGTAGAAAGAACTGAACATGTGAATTTGATAAAGAAAGGTTTTCATGATGGTTATTCAGCTAAATACCTGGGACAAAGAAAAAGAGGAGTACTTATATTAATTGCAAGAGGAGCTCCAATAGTGATAGATGAAGATAAAAATGATAATAATGGCAGATTTGTAGTGCAAAGGGGCTACTGACAAGGGACGAGGATTGCACTGGCATATATTTACATTCTACCTAAAACTGCTATAATGGAGCGTAAGAAAATCTGGGAGAAATAATCAGTTTTCAGCAAGGAATATTACTTATAGGTGGGGACTAGAATTACATTTGCAGCAGTGAAGATGTGTCTGGGACACCCAGAAGGGAAAATATAACAAAGGGGGGGTAGATTTTTTGAAGAACTTTTTTAAAATATTTGGCATGGAAGATGTGAATTTAGTAATAGGAGTTTAGAATGAATTTGCATACGATCCCCCAAGATATAAAAACTGAGCTAGGCTAGACAGAATTTACATTTCACAGGAATGTGCATTTAATTGAAGGTCTTAATACCTAGCCAATAACTATTTCAGATCATGCACCAATAATATTTATTTATTTATTTGCAGTTGGCTTACCAGGATAGTCCATTGGGCCTAGAAGAACCTGTTTTCAATGGAGTCCTGGGGAGAAAAGCTCCAAAAACAAAACAATAATTACAAACAAAAATTACAAACAAAGATTTTGTTATAGTAAGTTCAAAAGTGCTAGTAAAACATTGCATTTAAACATACAATTTCTAAAGCAAAAATGCCAATCAAAGTTTTAGTTATACTAATTACAGATAACATATTTCATTTAACAGAGACAATTTCTGAGATAAAAAGTGTCAGCATTGTAAATCTAGAGTAGTTGTTTACACATGGATTGCTTCCTGCTAAAACCATGTATGGAATCAGAGAAGACTGAGATGAAGAGAGGAGAAGAGATTAAGAGGGGTGGGAGCAGGAGCATTCCCACTGAGATATAAGGTGTGAGTGGAGTGAGGTTTTAAAGGAAGACAGGTTTGCGGTGGTATGGATGGATGGAGGTAGGTAGTTCCATTAATGTGTGAAGGCAAAGAATAGGAGATTTTTGCCTGAGGGATGGGTAGGTTTATGCAGTTCTATTAGGTTTTGATTGTTAGATCTTAAGAGTCTTTCAAGGAGGTGCATTTTGAAGGTTGAGGATAGGGAGGGATAGAGGGAGGGGTGAAAATGAGTTTGTGGGCATGAATGAGTTGAATATAGGAGAGATAATTGGGCAGCTCCAGCCAATTTAATTTATGAAGGGCTACACAGTGATGGGTAGAAGACTTTTGGCTTGTGGCAAATTTTGCAATTTTGTAATAGCAAGAGGAGAGTTTTGTCTTAAGACAGGATTGTAGGTTTGTTAAAAGTGCAATACCATAAAGAAGAGAAGTGATGAGATATGTGGTAGAGAGAATGAACTTAGTAGAAGGAATAAGGTAGCGATTGTGGTGGTAAAGCATGCCAAGTTTCTGGTGTTTTTTTATATTCATTTGTAGGTGAGAGTTGAATTTGAGCTGGTCATCAATGTGGACACCTAGTAATTTAGCCTCAGATACTAATTTGAGAGATGAATTGTTCTGGCTTTTGACAGAGAATGAATTTTTGTCAATAGTGGTTGTTTTTGTAGGGGTGAATAACATTAGTTTGGTTTTTGAGGCATTGAGTGCTAGGTGATTGTCTAACATCCATTGTTCACTGGTGGAGAAAGCTTCTTGTGTGAGTTTTCTGAGTGTGGACATGGAGGTGGCAGAACAGATTATAGCTGAATCATTGGCATATTGGATATGTTTTGCATTAGGGATTGAGTGATGGAAATCATTTATGAATATATGTCCCAGTATGGAACCCTGGGGGACTCCAGTGGGGGTATCAAGAAGGAGGAGGAGGTGGCTTTTTTCCATTTGACTGCTTGCTGTCTATTTGAGAGATAACTATCGAACCAACTGAGGGTGGAAAGGGATAGGTTTAGATTAGAGAGTTTAGCTAGAAGAAGGTTGTGAGATATTGTATCAAAGGCCTTAGAGAGGTCAAGTAGGAGGATGGACATTGTGCAGCCAGAGTCATGGGCTTTGTTAACAATTTCTAAGGAAAGAAGGGCAGTGGTAGTAATGTGGCCGGGTCTAAATCCATGCTGTATTGGAATAAGTAAGTGATTGTCGGTGAGGTGGGGAAGAAGTTGTAGATGGATACATTTTTCAAGGAGTTTAGAGATGGGAGATAGGATGGTGATAAGGCGGAAGTTTGTAATATTATTATTGTTACCTCCTTTATGCAGGGGTATGATGAAGGCCTTTTTCCATAGTTAGTATACATTATCTTCTTGGATAGAAAGGCTGATTAGTATACTGATGGGTAAGGCAATGGCTTCAGTAGCTATAGTTAGAAAGTTTGAGGGTATGCTATTGGGGGCATTGGAGCATGGTTTTAGTTTTTGGAGAAGTTTTTTATGGAAGATATGGGTATGGGCTTTATGGAGCAAGGAGGGGGTTGAGAGGTGAAGGTATTAAAGAGTAATGGTGAAAGTGAGGCCAGGTGAGGGGATGTGGAGGTAGGGGGTGTAGTGTTGGTAGAGAAAGAGGAGGTTAGTTTGGAAATTGAGTTGATGCAAAAAGAGTTAAATTGGGTGGCCAGATCTATGTCTAGAGCATCAGGATCTGGACAAGGGTTTTCTTTTTTGCTAGGGTTAAGGAGAGTGGAGATACCATTCCAAAATTTTTGTGGATTTGTTTTATGGCTATTTTGTAGTGAAATGAAATAAGTTTTTCAGTATGTTGTAACAAGCTTTTTGACTTTATTGCAAAGTGATTTGTACTCATAGAGAGTGGAGGGAGTCTTATTTTTCTGGTGGCATAACCAGGTTTTATCTCTAAGGCACATGGCAGCTAGTGTATTTTTGGTTAGCCAAGGGACTGTTTTGCTTTTTATTCTTTTGGATTTTATGGGGGCATAGCTGTCTAAGAGGTTTAGGAAAGTTGAGTTGAAGGAGGTAACAACATTTTCAAGGGGTAGATTTCTTAGAGGTCTCTAGCTTATTGATTTTGGATAGAAAAGGTAGTGTGATTGAAATTTTTTAGGTAGTGAGTGGAGATATAGTTATAAGATAACTTTAGGGGAGAAGTAAGGTGCCAAGCAAAAGTGGGGAGGTAATCACTGAGGGAGTCAGGAAGCATGCCACTGTCAGAGAAATAATGAGGGTGAGAGACTAAGGTCCAATCTAGGATACTACCGCTGGAGTAATCTTTAGAGGGTCTGGTTATAGAGTTGATAAGTTGCGAGAAATTATAAAGGTTGATATTTAGGGAGTTTGAGAGGGACTGAATAGAGGACCAGTTAATGTTCATGTCACCCAGTATTATAGTTTCATTGCTAATATTAGTGGAAAGCCAAGATAGGATATCTTCGAGTACTGAGATATTGTCTCCTGGGGGAATGTATAGTGAGGCTATGCATATGTGCTTGTGTCTATTTACTTGAAGTAGGGCCAGAATTATTTCAGCATTTGTGAATTGGGGGATAGGTTTAGTGCAGGGGTAACTGATAAGGAGGATGAGTAAAGCAGAGCTACTCCTCCACCCTTTTTTGTGGGTTCTGTCTTTTCTGATAATTGAATAGTTGGGTGGTACTATTTCTGAGTCTTTTATATGAGGATTTAACCAAGTTTCAGAAATAGACAAGATATCTGGTTTCTTGTGGTGAAGCCAGGCATGGAGGCTTTGGGCATTTAGAGAGGTGAAAAGGGTAGATTTGGAAGTAGAGGAGTGGGTATGGGGGCCAGGGTTTGTGTGTATATCACCAGTTAGAAGGATAGTGATCAGGTGTTGAAAAATGCTGGAGAGGTACTTGAATAGCTTAGTATTGGAGTTGAATGTTCTTAGATTTCTAAGGGTTTGGTTGGTTAGGGATGGGGTAGAGTACTTATAAGGAGAAATGAGTTTGTAGGAAAATAGATAATTATTGATGGCGTATAGATTGGGGGATATCGGAATGGTTGAGTGTGAGTGTAGTATGGGAAGTGTGTTTGTAATATGAAAAGATGGTGAATGGTGAGAAGTAAGGGGCTGTGTAAGATAGTAGATATAGAATAGGATTAGAAGAAGTAGCATTTGAGTTAAGAAGGATGTAGGTTTTGATAGCATGGTGGGATTAGAGATAATGTAAGGGTGTATAAGGTATTTAGTTGGTAGAGGATCAGGTTAGGTTTAGTAATGTGGGAGGTGATTAGTGAGAGATGGGGTGGGTGTCAGAGGGTGGTTCTATGTTGATGAGGTAGGAGTGTATTGGATAATGATGGAGTGGGTATGGTTTCAAGAGTATAAGTGTAGAGGTACTGGGGGTGGGTGGGAAATGGGGGCAGGGTAGGGGAGTGGAGTGAGCCCATAGGGACATGTAAGGGTATGTTGGGATACAATTTTATTTGGGGTTAATTTTGAACTGTAACCGATGTAATGCGAAAGCTTCAAGTAGGGCTAAACACTAAGTAGAGTGGGAATACAGAAAAAGTGTAACCCGAACTTAGAGCAGTTGAGGGTATGGTTAAGAAAGGAAGGGTTTGCACTGCCACCTGCTGGCAAGTATAGTTATTGCAGCTGAGGAAAGAAGTGGGAGAATATAGGGGAAGAGATGTAGGCTGCTTGCAATGCATGAAGGGGCACTACACTAGGCAGACTACTAAATTAAAAGAAAAGAAGGCAAATGGTAGATTAAACATGTACACTGATATGTCTTAGGCAGCAGCAGGTTTCTTTTCTTTTTATATAGGAATGTATGCTTGGGTTCCAGTAGCCATTTTGATTTCAAGGTTGTGAGATGGACAATGCCTTGTGAGATGGGAGGGCAGGACTTATCAAGCTGTAAGGGAGAAAAAAGTGATTGTTTAGTATTTTAACCAGAGAAAGGGGAGGCAAAGGGTATTACAGAAGAATTGGCTAGGAATTTCAGGAGAGATAGAGGGAGAGGCTAGAGGCTGGGATAAGCATGAGCATGGAGAAGTATAGGTAGGGAAAAAAAGACAAAATTCAGTTAAGAAGGGGGATAGCAGCAGGAGATAAGGGTAAAAGGTTGAAAAAGTGAGGAAGGAAAGAGCTGGGAGGACTAGGTTTAAACAGTTAATGCACAGTGATATTTCAGGTTACACAGTTACTACAGCAGCAATTTTCCAGGTTAAATCAATGCAACACAGAGATCACTTGTTCAGATAAGACAGAAAAAAATTAAAGGCAGCAGTAGTACATTTAAACATCACATATTGCAGAGCATTTAAACAAAAATAAAGGCAGCAGCAGTGGTTACAATAACAGAGTCAAACAGCAGATTGCAATGAGGTAACAGTAGAAAATTGTCAAGTAACTATAGTGAAACGCAGTCAAGGCTCAGCGACTATGCATCTGATGTTCATCTACTCAGATGATCAAGATTCCATGCTTGACTTTAATTCTGTGAGTGAAAAATTGTAGAATTGCTTATACCACATCCTGTTTTTATAAAATTAAATGGAATACATGGAATCCTGTTTAATTAAAATAAGGTAGCAAAATAGCTTATCCACGTACTGCTTCCTATAATATTTAAAAGCAGTAACAAACCCCAGTGGCATAGTTAGCAGGGATCGCATTCGTAGATGATTCAATGGGCATGCGATTTGAGCTTACAAATAAACATTATATGCACATGTTCTCAAATCGAGTCCTGGAGGTAGACCAGGTAGTTAGGCTTTTATTTTGTAGTAGTAAACTAACAAAAAAAAAATCCAAAGACAAAATAAAGTGGGGGCTGTGCCCTACACACCCCCCCTACTTAAATATACCAACTCCGAGATCGCACCAGAGTGGAGAAAATGGCAAAGTCCTGACAATGAAGCATCGGTTTCTTCCCTGGGAAAAAAATAGCTCTTCTGTACCTTCGATATTGTGTGCTTTTGAGTATTAGCATTCGATTAAAGAGCGTTCTCTCTTTTGGAGTTTCGATCTTCTGATATAGACCCAAGAACGCAACAAGAGATTCTGTAGAGGTAATAGAAATATTTCAGAAATTCTATGAGAGTCTGTATAAAGTAGAGAAATATGAAAATCAAGAAAAGATACAAATTAAAATGTTTATAAAAAATTTAAATATGCCAAGGATAGAGGTTGTTGAGACTCAATTATTAACAGTCAGGATAGGAGGAGATGAGATAAAAATTGTGATGTATAACCAATCTACAAGAAAGTCCCCAGGAATAGATGGTATTCCTATGGAAGCTTGGAAGCTAGGAGGAAAAAATCTAATAAAGATGTGGAAGGCTTTGTTTAACAGTATCTTAAGAGGAAGTGAAGTGCCACCATCCTGGAAGAAAGCAGTGGTAGCTGTGATACATTAGGAGGGTAAAGATCCATCAGATTCAGTTTCATACAGGCCCATTTCAATACTAAACCATTATTATAAAGTGCTCATGTCTGTAATGGCTAAAGGAATTGCAAATGTAAAGGAAACACTGATAGATATGGATCAAATGTGGAAGGGAGGCAAACATTTGACAACATTAACAGAACACTGATGATCCAGAGGGAAGCAGAATGTAAGAAAATGCCATTGTTGTTGATGGGTCTTGATGCAGAGAAAGCATTTGACAGAATAAGATGGGACTTTATGAGCAGAGCAATGAAAGCATTTGCATTCCTGAAAAAAATTATAAAGTTGATTAGGAGAATATGTGAGGGATCAGAGGCAAAAATTAAAGTGGGTGGGGTCCTCTCTGATAAGTTCTGCTTGAGCAGAGGATCCAGGCAGGGGTGTCCTCTTTCCCCTTTATTATTTAAATTATATTTAGAACCACTGGCACAGAAAATAAGGGACTCAGAAATTCAAGGATATAATTGGTATGGAAATCAAGAAAAGCTGGCTTTATTTGCAGATGATATTATTTTGTACCTGACAAAACCAGAAAAAGACATTACAGTGTCGTTGAACATTTGAGACAGTTTCAGATCTTTTCGGGATACAAAATTAATAAAGCTAAAACAAAGGCAATAGTGGTAAGTTATGTACCCACACATGAACTGGTTCAGAAATACCAATATTTATGGGCACGTGATAAAATGAAATATTTGGGAGTATGGATTAAAAATTATTCTAGTGTGGCAGCTAAAGGTATGTGGGTAGAGGCTAAACAAAAGATAATACAAAAAATGAGAAAATGGAAGCTTTGTTATATGGATATAGGATAGTAAAATATAAACAGTTAAAATGTTTTTAGTCTCTTTAGTCTTATACTCAGGTCAGGCATATTTTTATCAACCAGAGGAGAAGTTGTGGGTAGCAATTAATAAAGAGCTGAAGGACTTCATTTGGGAAAGGAACATGGAAGAAATCATGTAGGAAATCCTGATTCTAACAGTAGAAGAGGGAGGATTGAGATTACCCAATCTGAAGGGGTATTTCAGAGCTACACAGTTAAGACTCCTATACATTGCACAAGCAGAAAACTATAATTCAAAGTGGAAATGGATAATGATAAAACACTGGGGAATGCTCAAGAAACAAGAAGAGAATGGGATTTTGGATGCAGGCCTTTAAGGTGAACAACAATAATCATGCAGAATATAACATCCATAAAGTAGCAGAAAGTATTCTAAGAACTGAACCAACACAGGAATGAAGAAAGGAGATTCTAATGATAGGGATGACTGCAATTAGGAATACAGACAATAGGCAAGAGGGGACCAAAATTTATTGGAGAAAACTGGCAAAGGAATCAAGGTATTTGGAGCAAATAACTAGAGAAGGAAAGATGATAGAATGGGAAGACACCAAGAATTTATTTGGACTGCAGGTTAGAGATTGCCTTCTCTATCAGGGATTGATATCAGAGTATAGGCAAATAGAAAGAAATAGAGGGGTCCTAAATGAAAGAGCAGCACTGTTTTAATAGAATCTAGAACAGAAACTGCCATTAAAAAAGGAATAATTAGTAGAGCATGCAAAATATTACACGATAACTATAAGAATCAATCAGAGGAGGTTAGAAAGGCTTGGGAGGAGAGATTGGATAAACAATTCACAAAGAAACAATGAGAGGATATATTTGTGTCTCATAAATATGCAACAAAATCAAGAAGATTTAGGATTTTTGCTTGGAAATGTTTACATAGATATTTTTATACCCCAAGTAGACTGAAGAGAATTTTTCCTCAGGCAGACAGTAAATGTTGGAGGTGTGAAGGGGGAAGAAAGAGATAATTGGGAACATATTTTCTGGGAGTGCAGTGAGTTGCAGACTTTAAGAATTCCCTGCAGGATACACTTTTGGAGATTGTGGGTCAGCAGATTGGTCTGACTAGGGAGATGATGTAGCAATATATGTGAAGTATAATAGTGTCATGTTAATATAGTTTGATTCATTTTATATGAATGTAAATTTGGCTTTGTCACAAGTGATAATTCATTAAACGTTTTTGAAAAAAAAACTCTCTTTCTGCAAACCTATCAAATCTGCTGGGCATGGTCTGTACTCATACCATGTTGCTAATGTCTGGAACTCCTTACCTGTATCCATCAGGTCAATACCCTTCTTCCACTCCTTTAAAACATTCTGAAAAACTTTGAAGCTAAAATTTGGCTCTGTTCTTGCTCCAACCCTAGGATAAACTATATCCCTAAATATGAACAATTACCCATTCAAACTTTATACTTCCTTTATTTATTTATTGGGCATTTGTTTACTGGGAAAAGCCCAACTGGGTCATGAGGTACCCATTTTCAGCAGAGACCCAGAGAGAAAATCTCCAGATACATATGGTTAACAGAATGAAAAACTAGACAGACATAATAAAGTCATAACAATGCATTTGTTTGTCAGAATGAGAACATAATAGACATAATAAGATCATAACATTCAAGCAAAAAATTTTAAAAAAGACACATTAGTTTGTCAGAATAAAAACTCAACAGACATAATAAAGTCAGTGTTCAAGCATAAATTATATGGAAAGCCTGATAATAGGAAGATGTAGCATTATTTACATAATAGATTATTATAATGATTATTAATATTCTAGATGTCATGAAATATGGTAACAGATTATATTGGTGCAGACACAGGATAGTATGAGTAGACAATGGCTGGTATATTAGGAATAGATGTGGAAAAGGTATGAGTATAACATCAGGGGAGTGTGTAGAGGAAAGGAGAGTAGGGTAAATTAGTATAGGGGATAGAAAGGGCATAGGTAGAAAATGTTATAAGAGTACCTCAGCCTGGGCTCACACAGGAGTAAATCCAAGCTTTGTTGAAGTATTCTTTTACCAAGGTTTTAGAGAAATGCAAGTTAGTAGCAGTTCTGGTAGTTAAAGGAAGGAAGTCCCATAATTTTGCCACAGAGCAGGAGTAAGTGCTTAGGCCTGGGGTTTTGTTAGCTTTATAAGTTGTGAGGAGATGTTTGTCTTCAGATCTGAGATGTTTATTGGGGATAAAAATGTTGATTAATGGGGTAAGAGTAGGACAACTTAGTGGGTTGTGGATAATTTTGTATATTGTATTACATTGTATATATTGGAGGTAGAGGGGGAGTTCAGGCCATCTTAGGGAATGTAAGACTTTACAATGATGAGTTAGAGGGGTTGAGTTTATGGGAAATATGGCAATTCTGTTATAGCAGCTTTCTATTTTTTTTCCTTTGGAGGTCTATAATTTAGTTAGAATTGGGGCCCCATATAACAGTGAGGACAAGAGGTAGGTTTTAGCCAGGGTAATTTTGGTAGCTGCTGCGAGGACATTTTTATTCCTGTATAGCATGCCTAGTTTTTGGTGGCTTCTTTGATGCTGTTTTGTATGTGTAGGTCAAACCTGAGATTATCCTCAGTTGTGGCACCTAGTAGTTTGGTATGCTGAATCAATTCACTTTCAATATTGTTGGCTGAAAAGATCTTGAAGTTTGTTTTGCTGGAGCTATGATGTTTGTGAGTGAAGAGAAGGAGCTTTGTTTTTTGAGGGGGGGTCAGTAGGAGTTCAGCATTGGAGAGCCATGGTTCTATGGAAAAAAACTTGTTGTGTTATGTGTTATAGGTGAGTTAATGTGTCTGATATGCAGAAGATAGTGGAGTCACCTGCATATTGGATTAGAGTGCTTTCACAGGAGGATGTATGTAAGTTATTAATGAAGACATTAAATAGTAATGAACCAAGGATGGATCCTTGAGGTACACCTGCAGGGGGTGATGTGATATGGGAAGATAGAGCCCTCCCATTTTACTGCTGTCTTAGCCTGTCAGCTAGGTAGCTAGAAAAGCACTGAAGTGAAGAAGAGGATAGACCAATGCCGGAAAGTTCTTTAAGGCATTTGGGAGAGATACCACAACAAATGCTTTTGACAAATCTAGAAATACTGCAAATACTACTTTGCAAGTGTCAAAGGCTTTGTTGACAGAGTCCATGAAAGATAATATGGCTGTTGAGGTACTGTGTGCAGGTCTAAAGCCATGTTGAGTGTGGAAAAGTGGGCTGTTGTGTGAAGATGGTGGAGAAGTTGTAGGTCCACACATTTTTCTAGAATCTTAGAGGGGTGACAAGATTGCAATAGGATGAAAGTTAGTGATGTCAGTGGAGTTGCCTCTCTTATGTAAAGGGATAATGTCTGATCTTTTCCATAGGTTAGGGACATGTGATTCAGCTATGGTTCTATTAATTAAGATGCTAACAGGGAATGCTATTGCCTATGTGGAAAGTCCCCCCACATAGTTTGGTTATATATTGTCTTCTGGAAAGAGTTATTCATTGACTTGTAAGTATCCATACCTATGGTTTTAAACATTTAAAATAGGTGGGGGGCTATGCCCACCACAACCCCAATGTGGAGGGCTATGTTCCGCACACTCCCCCTTACTTTATATACTAACTCCAGGATCACACTACAGTGGGGAAAAAGCCATATATAACTTTCAATGAAATGAGTTTCTGTCAAATGAGTTTTCAGTAAAATGAGCTTCCAGTGAATTGTGCGCAGGCAACTAAGTTTCAGTGAAATGAGCTTTCAGTGAAAGTAGCATATGGGTCTAGGACTTTTGCACGAAGCTGCAATAGTCGAACCCAACATCACCGAACACATTTTAAGGAAAGTGTTTTTAGCGAAAAAGCACTTTCATTAAAATGTGTAAAAAAAAAAAAAGTAAAAAGCATTTATGCAGGGGGGCTATGCCCCTCTGCATCCCCGATGTGGGGGGCTGTGCCCCCACACCCCCTACTTTAATATTCTCACTCCAAGACCACATTACAGTGGAGAAAAGGGAATCTTCCCTTATCCACACTGTAGTATGGCCTCCACAACAGCATACTTAAGTGAAAATTCCGCTTCAGTGAACAGCATTTTCGCGTAAGTATGTTCGGCCATAAGTGATTCGGGAAAAAGTGCATCGGGGGATTAGTACAGAATCCATATGTATATATATATATATATATATATATATATATATATATATATATATACATATATACTAGCAAAACTATTTCTTGTCTCATTTTCTATGTACATGATTAAAAGCAGGTCCATACCTCTCAACCTAGAAATATCAAAAATCTGGACAAAGGCCCATGAAAAATAGCTACAAATATGTACACTGATTAACATAAGATTTGTATACATAATTATGTAACGCCATCTACTCCAATGGAACTGTGGGATACCTACTTTCAAATGCAAACCGAAGAACAGACCACCAAAATATGGCTCCAGAGTCCCCCTGCAGCCATTTCAATGTCCCATTACTTGGCTATTTTGCCCCATTTACCATAAACACTGTAATGTGCATACTGCTTTACTTCTCCAGTGATTACTGGGATTTCATTTAAAACATTTGTTTTGCATTTTATAGCACACACACACACTAATAGACATCTGCTAAAACAAAGCAATACAGTGTCACAATGAAAATAGACTTAGCATTAAAACTTCTCTGCCCTTGAATCTCACATTCATTGAAATAACATTAAAACCCACATTCAAAGAAAATGTATCTGGCCAGTGGTGGATAAAAATTACCTTTGGGCTGTTTTCAAATCATAGGCCCCTTGCTCACAAAAAAATCATGTGTTCTTTGATACACCTTCCTGACTGTATTAAATTGTAATCCTTGTATAATACAGCACATTTGTTAGAGCGCGTTTTAAATTTATTGTTTTGAACATTTTTCCTGTAAGCAATGAAAGAAAATGCATGAACTAATAATGAGAAATCTGCCCAATTCAGAAGATTTCCATCATAAAAGTCTACTCAAACTTCTACAATTCACCAGTATCAGTAAATATGCACAATCTCTGCAGAAGTAAAAGTTATCTAAATAACTCCACATTAAAGAGATCTGTAACTAATGAAGAGGTTGCTGCTAGCAAACAACTTTACAATTCATTGATTCATGTACAAGTAAAGTGCCTGTTGCCCTTGAAGAATAAATTGCCTATATTAGATTAAAAAAATGATAAGCTAGTAATATTTCAATAGGGAATGGATGGCAAACTGATAACAGGTTCATAGTTACTAGGTATCTCCGCCAAAGGAGGAAATTCTAAGGACTGCAGCATTTACCTCCTTTAAAAGTACAACACAGTACAGTATCAGCAATCCATCTACATATTGTGGGAGTAGAACCCATAACCTTCTGCATGTATACTACCTGTTGTACTACTAACAATGCAAGTAGACTTTATATAAACAGCAGTAAACTTCTCTTTTCCTGAAGAACTGTGCAGCACAAGAAATCAGGAAAAAAACTAAATAATTTATTGGGGGGGGGGCCCCAAAACCAGGGACACATTTTAAACATTGCTTGTATAATCTTAGAAAGTTGCTAGAATAAAATGTTGAGTTACCATGCATTTCCTGAAAGATAGGAAGACTGAAACTTAAATGGATATCATTATTTAGTGAATAACATTCTCACTGATTTGCCAAAAAATCACAAATTTTATTTAATATTTGTTTACCAGGAAAGTCCAACTTGGAACAAAGCCAATTTTCAGCAGAGGCCTGGGGAGAAATACTCCAGACACGTCTTTGTATTGTGGGAGGAAACTGGAGAACCCAGAGGAAACCCACACAAATGCAGGGAGGACATGCAGGCTATGCACAAAAGGCACATCAGCCAAGAATCGAACCAGAGAATCTCTCACTGTGACGTAGTAACCCTAACACTGCACCATCCAAATTTTAAGAGGAAAAGACAAAAACTATGAACCAAACATTCCAGACATTTCATAAAAATGTGTACATTTGAAAACTATAACTCCTTCAATCAGAAGTGGTGGTATGGGAGAGAACTCAGGCTCTTGCATCTTGTACCTAAGGTTCAAGGTTTGAGTCTGAGTAACCCTAACCACCAGGTATACCTATCTGGGGCATTACACACACACACACACACACACACACACACACACACACACACACACACACACACACACGCACACACACACACACACACACACACAAAATCATAGTAATTCAATGGAACACACAGCTACCCATCTATATGCAATATCATAGTAATTCAATGGAACACACACCTATCTATCTATATGCAACTAGTGTGATCAGAAAATATCATAGTAACTCAAATGACCTAACTATAGCTGCAGCAATAATTCAGGTAGTCTAGTGTGACCAGAAAGAACAGGGCACAGCATTCCAACACACTTCAACTATATCCAGCAACATGGTAATTCAAATGCTTGCAACTGAACGGAATGGTCCCATTCTATGGAACACACACCTACTGATCTATGTGCAACTCACAGTAATTCAAATTCACACACACCTACCTATCTATAGCAGCAGAAATAATTCAACTAGTGTGACTAGAAAAGAACAGAACACAGGATTCCAACACACTTCAACTATATGCAGCTGCAGCATGGTCATTCAAATGCTTGCAATTGAACGGAACGGTCCCATTCTATGGAACACGCACTTAGCTATCTATATGCAACTCTATAACAGCAGCAATAACTCAACTAGTGTGACCACCTACCAATCTATAGTGGCAACAACTCTGTAGCAGCAACAATAATTCAACTAGTGTGACAACATACCTGTCTATAGCGGCAACAATAATTCAATTATGTGAACAGAAAAGAAGGGAACACATCATTCCAACACACTTCAGCTATATGCAGCAGTAATTCAATTGCTTGCAATTGTGCACCCAGAAAGAACAGAATGGTCCCGTTCTGCACGATAATTCAAATGCTTACAGTTGTGTGCCCCGAAAGAATGGAACGGTCCCTTTCTACATCAATAAGTGCAACACCTAAGAATAATAGACCCACTGGAGTTCACATAAGAATAAGCAGCACATAAGAATAATAGACTGGACTTGTTTTCCTTACTTGGGGGAGCTAGGGAAACATATGCACCCTACTTTTATGCTGCTGCTGCCCATAAAGTACAGTGAATCATTCAGTCACACCCCTCGAGCCCTCAGTCAATTCCAACAGGCTGGCAAGCTGCTCATTGAAGCTGACGTTATCTCGCATGCCTCTGCACATGATGACATCAGCAGAAAAAAAGCTGGGAAATTAGGGAATAAAGGGGGCTACTTGGGAATTCGTGGCACCCTGTTATTTGGCCAAAACTGGTAAATGCAGAGGAATTGGGTATGGTTGAGAGATATGAGCTGGTCATTTGTTTTTTATCATTCTTTGGATTTCTCTTTAACATGTTACCCTTGCTTCATGTATTTGTCAAAGATTATTCATGTCATTTTTACTAATTGTTTTTAGCTTTTCTGTTCCACAAACCACTCTATACATCAAACTGTTTAGTGAGTTCTCTTATCTATAATGGAGCAGTTTTGCTCATTCTGCACTAGTCATTTTATTTAATGCTAAAACTTCTTAGTAATCTGCCCATGTCTGATTATTAATGATACCATGGATGATGCTGTCTCACACTGATGAATCATTTACCAAGCTTGTAGTCTTTGGTTCAGTTATTAATTTTAACTCATGTATCAATAGAATCATAGAGGCAATGTGTTCTTTTGAAGAATATCTCAACATATAAATGGCAGATTCTTTCTTATCTCACAGTAACTAGTGGGAGAAAAAATATTGAAATGAGACAAAAAAGTTAAATGCAATATAAAACTTAATCACTTTTTATTCTGTGTCTGACATCTTCAATCTCAGTACATTATTTTACCTTAAGCTTCTCAGAGATTTCCTGAGACTCAGGAATAAATTATATTTCTGTATCCCCAGTTTCCAATTTTTAAACAAACTGCCCTGAAAACAGAGATAGAGACAAAGAGATCATATAATGGACATCTGCAACTGAAAATGAACAATGAAAAGTCTATATTCAGTTGTTTCTGACAGCATGTAATATTTGAATATGGATACCCTAAAGAAAGAGACTTAAACCAAATGTATGTAGTCAGTTTTGTCAAAGTAACTTACGTCTATACAAGGACAACAGATTTATACCATGTAACAGCAGACTTTTTGTATAGTTGTTAACTTGTTTTCTTGAATTTTTGCCTTTCTATTCAGTAGCAACAGTTTTCTCACTTGATTCAATTCATAATGCTAAGAGTCTTTGGCAAAAAATAATCTATAGAAATGGAATACATGCTAAGGAAAATGCTGCAGATGTACAAGCAGAATGTTCCAGAAGGTCCCACACATTGTAAACTACTTTATGTGGCTCAAGGAATTGTAGTCTGTTGGAGTGAAAGCTTCTGTTGTGAAGCTTGAGAGGTTAGCAGAAGTATAAAGGTATGAAAAGATAGCCTTCTTCCCTTTGTATGATGTGGTGCAGTATAGCAATATTGATGCATCAAGTCATTATTAAGCTCTTGGTAAAAAAAATATATATATATATTGCTGAATTTAAAGTGGATGTTAAAGACTTTGAAATAATTTGTGGAATTCTGCTGGATCTCATGGGTCAAAAATATGATGAATGGGGGCATGGCTAAGATGGCAAACTGCTAACAGCACAAAGTCTTATCTCTGATTTATTTTCTTTTGTCTGACAGGATTTTATTATACAAACTTAAAAACGTATTTTCTTATACATTTTGAGTCTTTTAAATAAACCCGGACAACTATCTGAAAGAAAAATAAAGTTTTTGTGCTTTCTTTGATTATTTTCCTGTCAGAAATTTTATTGACTGTTATGACAGAATGATCCACTCAAAAGTGAACTCTCAAGACGACTCAGTGAAAAAGGAACTACAGTCCATAACTGGCAGTATTCAGGAGCTTTCTGTTAAATTTGATAAACTTGAGATCATAATAAACAATATAAAAAAAGTCCAGGAAACAAACAGAAATGTTAAAAGAGATCATAAAACAGCAATCTGTTCAGAACTGAGAAATCGAAGATGCATTAAATGACCTGGATAGCAGAATGGCAGAGAGTGAGAATCACACAAAATTCATTTTAAAACAAAATACTTTGCTTATTGAAAAACTAGAGGACCTAGAAAGTAGGTCTAGAACAAATAATATTAGGATATATGGAACACCAGGAAAAGGAAGGAGACAATATGTTGCAGTTTTTAACTAATTGGTTGCCTAAAATTCTAAATCTACTAGAATCTCTCTGTTGTGGTATAGAGAGAGGGTTCCTATTATGTAAGTGAATGCTTAAAGTGTGAACACTGTTTAATCAAATGTGTTTACCCGAAATGGTGAAATTCCGAAAGCATGGAACAACGATTGTTTTCCCCAGGGAAAAAAAATCACTGGGCCATTTTTGGGACTTTTCCATTTGCGCCACTGTGGTGCGATCTTGGAGTTGGTATATTTAAGTAGGGGTGTGTGGGGGCCCCCACTTTATTTTGGGTCTATATTATATCAGCGAACGCTTAAAGAAGCGAACGCTGATTGATCGACCTTATGTAAGCGAAAGCTTACAATCTCAAACTGTCAGATCAGCGATTTTTTTCCTAGGGAAAAAAATCGCTGATCCAAAACACATACACACAACACAAGCACACCAAACAAACAGAAATCCACACACATACACCTAAAATCTGACACCTAACCCTACACTAAACTACGCACACACCACTAACTATCCACTTACCTTAACCCAAACCCTAACCCTAAGGTCCATCACTATTGCACACTCACCCGCTCCCTAACCCTAACTCACCTAAATCCGCCCTAACCCTCATGTCCACACAATCGCACACATACCTAACCTGAGCCCTAACCCTAACTCACCTAAACCACCCTAACATTCACATCCACAGAATCGCACACTTACCTGAATCCGACCCGCAACTTTTCACCACAGCACTGAAAATACCGAAGCAACAGAAACGGACAACCAAATTCTTTCCCTAGGAAAAAATTCGGGTTTCTGCTGCTTCGATATTTTTCACTTTCACTTACATAAGGTCGATCAATCAGTGTTTGCTTTTTAAGCGTTCGCTGATATAATATAGACCCTTTATTTTGTGGTTTTTTTTTTTTTTACGCATCAGCAATTTTTTCTCTGGGAATCACTGATCTGTGTGTTTGGCATTTTGGATTTTCGAAGTGTTTGGGTCGATTATGCAGCGTTTGCAATTTTAAGCATTTACTGATATAATATAGACCCTAGAAAGAGCTCATAGAGCTCTTTTGACTTCCTCTTTGAAGAAAAAATCCACTGGTTCCTGAGTCTATTATTGTAAAATTTCTCTCCAGCCTAAACAAGGTCCTGGTAACGAAAAGTCTGCCTGGGCTAATTCTGCGATAAAAAATAATAACAACAATATCAGGATGGCATCTGTTATGACCAAAAGGAAAGCATGTATTCCACTCATAAAAGACTTAGTCTTAAATATCATTTTTAATTCTCTCTTACTCCACCTTTCCAGCTTTTCTAAATTACTTCAATACATCTTCTTATCTTATCTACTATGACTACTTCTTCTTAACAAATCTTTCACTGTAATATTCTCATACACCTCATTTAATATCTATCAGATTGCCTACCTATTGAATTCTTGTCCTTAATGTTTTCCTGTACCTCATAGAATATCTATTTATATTAACCTCCCTACCATGACTTCAACTCTCTCAATTATCCCTCACTTCTGCTACTATCTTTATACAATCATATTCTCTTTCCTATGTCTTACCCTTACTGAGCTTTTATCCTTATACATACAAAGCAAAACTACTATATTTTATGTCTTTGTATGGATTCATATCACTTCACTGAGAGATCATTTCACTGACACCAAATCGCCTAACGTTTATTTCACCTAAAACTCATTTCACCTAAAACTCATTTTACTGATAAGTAAGACAAGTCAAAGGTATATGTCCTTTTCCCCATTGTAGTGTGATCCTGGTGTTAGTATATATAGTTGGGGGGGGTGAGGGGCATAGCCCCCCCATCTAGTTCAGTTTTACCAAATAATGTAAAACAAAACCAGACAACAGAAAACAAAATTAAGTGAGGGGCTACACACCCCACACCCCCAATGTGGGGGGGCTGTACCCCCACTCCCCCTAACTATATATACTAACACCAGGAATGCACTACAGTGGGGAAAAGGACATATACCTTTGACTTGCTTTAGAGTACTACTTGTCAGTGAAATGAGTTTTAGGTGAAATGAACTTTAGGTGATTTTGTCTCAGTGAAATGGGTTTCAATGAAATGGTCTTTCAGTGAAGTAATACGGATCCCTTTGTATACCTTAGTCTGCTCTGATAGTGCTGTACAACTCTAACTAGAATTTGTAGTCTGAACTGTTTATAAAATAAAAATATAAAAATATAAGAAATTAATTTTGAAGGATTGTGAGCTGTTTTTAATGCCCTCTTATAACAATATGTGTTTGTACATATATGTGGTTCTTTATGTATTGTATTGTAAGGTAATCAAAAAGTAGCACATGAAATGATTTTATGTAGTTTTAAATTCATTCAACATATAGGGTAGCAATATTAACTTAATTTGAGAGTATACCTTTAATTCTTTATGGAATGTATTTTTAATTGATTTGTTGATTGATTCAATGATGTCATTTATTTGAATGTCAATATAAATTGCTGTACCAACTAAAAAGGATGTCTGAGGAAGTTTGGAAATTTATTCAAACAAAAGCGCTAACATAATAAAACTTTTCTACGAGGAGAATACAGCCGTTTTGCTTGTTTTGTTGTTTTAAACAGTTTTTATTGTTCGTGGTTTGTTTAGTTATAACTGTAAAATATTTCATGTCTGTATCTGTTTTGGAGCTTTTCTCCCATAGCCTCCTCTGAAAAATAGGTTCCTGACCCAGTCAGACTTTCTCAGTCACCAGATGTCAATAAAGAAAGAAAGAAGCTAAATATTAAAGCTCAAATAATTTTTTCCAGCCAGAATTATGATCTTTTTACCAGTAGGCCAGAAAACTTTTAATTCTCTAGAAGATGCAGTGGACTTTTCTGAGAAAAAGAAGCTATTTGATCAATCAGAAAACATGGATTGGCTCTTGTCAGCATAAAGAGACAAGCAACAAGAAATGGCTGGTCTTTGAAGGACAAAAATAGTAAAAAAAAAAGTAATAGTGTTCTTATTTTCTATTTTTCCTAAATAGCTTTCTCACAGGTATTCATTTTTGTCATCTATTACAGTTCTTCATCAAATATGAGGTAAAACAAACAAAAAAAGGATACTTTATCAACTTGCTTTTACTATAGTACTTGAAATAGTGTATATATGTTATTATTGCTATTACTTATAAGTTCCTTTATTATTTTATTTTAATTCTGTCTAGCATTACTTTCAAACATAGAGACAATGGTGTATGTGATGAGGGGTGTATTAACAGTATTTGAGATAGTGTATATATATATATATATATATATATATATATATATATATATATATATATATTAATATTACTATTATTTATAAGTGTCTTTATTGCTTTATTTTAATTCTCAAATATTATTTTCTAATATAGAGATTAGTATGTATGTGGGGCAGGGGAGTAATTAATATGTTTAACTAATCCACTTAATTTATATATACTTTCTATACATAATTTCAAGTAATCTGTTTTTTTTATTTTTGGTTATTCTATCTGGTGAATGTGGTTGTATGTGATAAGTTTTATCTATGTGCAGTGGGTGTTATGTTGTGTGGTTTTGGCTGAATGAAAATCACTTATATACATTACTTCACTTTTTTTTAATAGGTGATGATGTTTGTTCATTACTTGGGTTCTTATTGAAAGAATTAGAGATGCTATTAACTGTTGATACATTTATTTATATAAGTATTAAGTCAATTTTTAAACAAGTAGTGCTTGTTCTTATTAAAAGTAGAAAAATGTCTATCTGCTTAGCTCGCAAATGTTCTAAGTAGTTGCGAGACATTTTTTACAGCAGCTGCTTCTTTTCAGTCCCTTTTCCCACCTAGTGTTACTTAAATTGCCTTAGAATGTTTTTTCACATATCTTGAGCTTTTTATCAACTTATAACAGTGTAGATTCCATGTTCAAGCTGCCTGTGCTGCAGAAAATGCATTTTGAACTTTAACCCTCATTTGCAGAAAATGAACTTTTAGAATGTTAAAATGAGCAGCAGAAACACAAAAACAGAACATTTAAAATGAATCTAGTTAATTTTAAAACATGTCCATGTAGTTTTTGTTCTCATTATCTTTTAAAAAGTGAAATATTGAAAAGAAGAAAAGGAAAGAAGAATGCAGTGGGAAGAAGATAAAGAAGACATTTGCAGACTTAAAGACACCTGGTACTAATTTCTGTTTAGTGACATCTTGTGGTCTTCCTAATTATAGTTCAGTAAAAGTTGTATCCTTTGTATAAGTACCGTGTATTATATAATATACTCATGCAGCAGATCATCACAGTACAGAGGAATATGTCATTTATAGTGATGAAAATGCTTGTTTAAAACAGTATTACTGGTTTTAATGTGTCATAAAAGAAGCTGAAAAAATTACTATAACTTCAGTAATAATGAATTAGACAGTTACTGCTATGCAGAATACTTCTGATAAATAAATACCTATTACAGTAATGGAATTCCCTCTACATCTTCTCTAGTTGTGTAACATGCTGCCTGTTATATTGTACACACAAATATTTAGACACGGTCAGACTAGATTTTTGATTATTCAGTCTAAACATTTCAGGACTTGGCATTGTGAGTCCTGACATTTAAAAAGGTTACTTTCTTTAACTGAGCTATAACTGTCACTGAACTAATATATTGTTTCATATCCATATTTTATTTATGCAAGTACAAAACATTAACCTCCTTGCTAGCTATGTCTTATATTTCTCACATTTTAAAACTTTGTATTGTTCAAGGGCTATCTGGTATTTTCTACCTGGGCTCCCTCTGAATACAGATTCTTCATAAGAATAGATAGCTTCATTAAATGAGATCTAATAAGTAAAATAACTGATCTGCTTCTTGCAACAAACAGTGGCACACTTTAAAGGTTTAATCTCATAGAAAATATAACAAAAATATAGACCATGGGTGATCCACAGATAATGGAAGACCTGAGGTATAGTACAAAGAGGTAGTTAAGCATCAAGACTGTTGGTGGAATACAGACTACTTACATATGCATAGTATGAATGAAGCTGATAGCATAGTAAACAGAGAATGACATGGGCCATACATAACATCTGGCAGTGTATTACAATTTTGTTATAGAGAGATATTAATCATCTGAAAGTTGGTAAGATACAGATTAAGCATCCGTGCTTAAATAAATGGTGCTACATTGCTATTCTATATACATAAGGACATCTGCGTGCTAAAACACACTCAAATTGAACTACATATTTAAACAGACCACACTTGTCTATTCATAAGTAAGGGGTCTAGAGATGCATTTACACAAGGTATAACCAACTGCCTACAAAACCTAAACACCCCATAACCTTTTGGTATTACTTCAGTATACAGTTGTGCCAATGCTTTCCTTGAAATACAGTTGTGAAATTTAACACCTGATGTGATGCCCAAAAAGAGCTGTGCAATGCAACCAAACTGCAAGGTTATACTTGGGGAACATGTCATTACTAATATGCAAATGAAAGCAAGCATGCCAGTAACTAGCATATCTTACAGGGGATAACATATGGTTCACATCTCTGCACAACGGTTTCTATAAAATAGTTTTTTATACAAAATGTATTTTACAGACATTTGACTGGAAATTATTAAGAGTGATTATAAACTTGCTCTGAAGGAAATATATTTATTTGATTTCTCTACAGATATTTATTTGCATATAAGAACATTTATATACATTACTGTACTTATATTTTAATATAAGTTGTATTCTGTGTTATATGAAATAGTTTAGAGGAGAACATGCTTAAATACCTCAATCTGCTCATCATCCTTTCATTTAATTACTCAGAGTTGCTTCACTAATTATTGGAAAATAATATTAATGAGCAGATTTAAGTCTTTAAAATGTTCTGTATTTGTTAGTAAAATATGTAATTTTATTTTATACTAAACTGACTTTTAAATCATTTCATGCATTTTTTCATCTCCCATTGGTATGATGAATACAAAAACTTGATCCAAACATTTCAGAATATGGCAATGAAAAGTACTATAAGCACATTTGTATGTACATGACACTTAAAATATAATCATAAAAGAATGCTTTGTGTACAGAAGTTAGATGATAAATGTTATATGCCAAGTACTAGAGGTATTAATATTAACATGCATGCACTTATAATACAAACATTCACTTAAAACATTCAGTCATTTGTATATTTACTGTCATGCATAGATACATAGAACATAGTCACTCTCTTAACTGTTAATATATATATAAAACACCTACTCATAGTTTACAAACACATTTTTATTTTATTTATTTATTTACTTTTGATGACCGGGGAAGTCCACTGGGTCAAGAAGAGCCTGTTTTCAGTGGAGGCCTGGGGAGCAAAGCTCCACAATAATTGCAAGTTACATTTCACATGTTACAAAAGGACATAGTTCATACAGCTAATTAAACATTTACTGATAAGCTCCATGATATTTGCAATTGGCTTGTCACAGTGTTACAAAATTGAAAAGACATAATTCAATACAGAAATTTCAGTATTTACATAAAGTGAATATTTTTTGTTATAAACTCAGTCCTAGCTTTAACATTTAAAATATATAACTACTAGCCATTAGTAGGTTAGGAGAATACTATGCATGGGGAGAGTAATAGTATATTTGAGATTTGAGAGTATAGTACAGTAGATATTGGAGAGAAAATTAGTTTTTGGTAGGGGAGGGACTGTTTTGGGTAGGATAAAGTAAAAGTAGAGGAAGTTGGATGAGTCAGTGTAAGGTGGAATGAGGGGGAGGGGTTTAAGTTGGAGCGTGGCAAGGGCATTCACATTTGGAAGAAAGATGAGAGAGTAGCTAAGATTTGAAATGTGTATGGTTAGGTAGGTTGCGTAGGTGTATGGGGAGAGAGAGTTCCACTGTTTAGCTAAGGAGTGGGACAGCAGTAGAAGGCCAGGAGTTCATGCAGGTTTGTAGACCTGAAGGAGATTTTGTTTTTTGGATCTGAATGAGCGGTTGGGAATGTAAGGTTTTATGGAAGTAGCAAGAGCTGGGCAGTTGACAGATTTAAAGATGAGCTTGTGGGCAATGGTGAGTTGTAGGTAACTGAGGTAGTTAGGTAGTTCAAGCCAGTTGAGGGTGAGGAGGGAGTGGCAGTGGTGGGATGAGTTTTTTAAATTGGTTGCAAATTTGCAGACCTTGTGATAGCAGGATTCAAGCTTGGACCGAAGGCCAAGATGGAGATTGGTGAAAAGAGGGGCAACATACATAAGGGAGGGGAGTAGGAAGGTGGATGCACGAGTTTGATGGGTAGAGGTGCTTAGGAAGTGGTTGTGCCTGAAGTGGAGACCTAACTTTTGGTGGGTTTTTTTGATTGTGAAGCAGATGTGGGTGTCAAAATTTAGTTCTTCATCAATAATGATGCCAAGAAGCTTGGTCTTGGGAACGATTACATACACTTAGT
The DNA here is from genome assembly GCF_019279795.1 of Protopterus annectens. Classification (NCBI taxonomy): domain Eukaryota; kingdom Metazoa; phylum Chordata; order Ceratodontiformes; family Protopteridae; genus Protopterus; species Protopterus annectens. Next base: position 205,233,706 of record NC_056746.1, on the reverse strand, counting down.
TATATGTATGCACATCCATGTAAATATATTATGCATATATAAGCACACCCAACATATATAAATATGTAATTAAAACTGTAGAACCTTTTAATTATACATCTATATTCATCTTTTTACCCATGTTATTAAATGAGTTTTACAAGTTTTATGATACGTGATCTTGATATGTATTGCTGTTATGAAGTCTATAAGTTAATGTGTTATAGGTGTTGTCAGTTCTATTTATTTTCTCCATATAAATGCTTAACTACTAGGTATTACTAGTATTTTCTATAGTAGGATTAATTAGAAGAAATGACTATATAAAATGTCTTGATTAAATACAGAAATTTGAAATGCATTATTTGTGGAATATTTTTGATATATACAGAAATACATAATACCATTATTTATTATTTATATTTCCATCTTTATATTTCTGTGATCTTAATGATTTCTATGATCTTAAATATTAATATTTCTCAGATTAATACTTTATGTTGTTTTTCCTTTTAACATGACTTGAGTATGCTCTAAATAGGTATAATTAATAATATTATTTTAAATTAAGAAGCAGGGAATTTTCATTTCATGATGGGAGATTTGAATGTATATAAGTTTGAAATTTTGCTTTTGTATTTTATTTCTGCATCTGTGCAAAACAACAGTTATTAGTACTTAGTTAATATATTTTAAGCTAAATCATCTTAAATCAGTGCACTTACATGTTCTTATGAATGTTGAAATATAATTGTCTGTCATTAAACATCAACGGACTTAATAATACATTGAAGAGGAGTAGCTTAAACAAATATTTAAAATTGCATAAAGCTCACAATTTTCTTACAAGAAATACATTTATCTGAAGATGTAGATAGATTGATGTTAAAAGATTATTCAGCTGTTGTGAGCTCTCATTTTAATCAAAAAGGAGAGACACTATTTTTCTTTGGAGAAATTCATTACTTATACATAAAATATTAAATACCTATTCAGATAAAAACGGCATGTTGGGTTTAGCAGTAGTAGAAATTGACAAAAACACCTTATACTTCTGTGAATCATTACTGGATACCTGGAATTGGAGCCAAAGTTGCTAAGAAATTTCTAGATATTATAACCTTATATGAAAAGGGTGATTTGATTATTGCAGGAGAATTTAACTGTATTCCTTCTAGTAAAGACACAACTAATGATACGATTCCTAAGCTATCCTCAGTAGTTAAATACTTGGATCATTTTATTAATTCTCAACATTTGAGATATACTTATGATATTAAATCAACCAACGTTCTTAACTTTACACATTATTCTTGTAGATTTGGCATCCAGACAAACATGTTTTTACTTCTAGTAGTTTATTTACTAAAATTGAATATGTAAAGATAACTTCATGTCCTTTATCTGGCCACAATGATACTACATTTACATTAATGTTAAAGCCAAGTAATTTGACTTACTATCAGAGAATCCCTGCTTATATAGTAAAATTAAAAGACTTTAAGGAATTGTATCTAAAAAAAATAGATCAATACATAGAAATTAATAATAATGGAAAAGTTTCAGAAGTTATTCTCAGGGATTCATTAAAAGCTTATCCATACAGAAGAATTAAAAATTTGCACATATGTAAAAAAGAGTGTGATAAGGACTCAATGTCTTTGCAGTCTAATATAGATAAATTGAAATCCAATTTAAAACCTTATAACAAATTGGAAAATGTTGATTTGAAAATATTAAATCAGAAATATCTTGATGTACTTCACCATATCATATCAATAAATCTGGAAAAATTAAAATTACAAACTTACTTAATAAACCCAAAACGATTACACAGGTTGACTGTTAGAGCTAAGAAAAAAATACTAATTATATTAAAGAAAGAATTTCCAAACAATGTGAAAAAAATAAAAAAGTGACTGATTTATAAGACATACTATAATGCTTTATGAAATATTATGAACAAATTAATAACAAAGGGACAACTTAACCAGTGACTTTTTGAAAGACAATATAAGGTTTAAATTAGCCAATGATCAAAGATCCAAAATTGATAAGTTGTTCTCTTTTAAGGATTTAAAAGATCAAATGAATAATCATAAACCAATAAAGCCCCTGGTCTTGAGGGTATAATCCCAGAATTATACAAATTATTCCCAGAGAATATTTTAAATATCCTCTTAAAAGTTTTTGAACAAGTTAAACATATGTTAAACATCCCTTCCTGAAAATATTCCCTAATATCTCCTATCTTGAAAACAAATAAAGACTCTAATATGTTCTTCTTACCATCCTATTTTATTACTAAATGTTGATTATAAAATATTTATGTCTATTCTTGCAAAAAGATTGAACATTATTATGCCAGGATTAATAAATGATGCTCAGACTGATTTTATACTACATTGAAAGGTTCAGGATAACATAATTAGGCTTAATATTTTAATAGATATGGTTAATAAAATAAAAAAAACAAAAAAAGAAAAACTGCCTATAATAAGTCTAGATATAAATATGGCCTTTGATTCTATTAGCTGGAATTATTTGTTCAAAGCATTTAAATAATATGAATTTTCTCTAGATTTTATAAATCTTATAACTAATCTGTGTAGTAACTCATTCACTTTTATTAAAATTGGCTCTTTTTCTTTCTAGCTCTTTCAAAATATTAAATGGTACAAAAAAGTACAAAACGGGGTTGTCCCTTGTCACCTCTATTATTTGCTCTAGCAATTGAACCTTTCACAAACTTTATTAGATCTAATAACAAAATTCACGGATTCTTAATCGATGAAAGTTATTCCTGTAAAATTCAATTATTTGCAGATGACATTTTAATAATAAGTGGTGATGTTGAAGCTTCAACAGAAAATTTAACTAAGTCTATTAATTGCATCAGGTTTAATGTTTAACCCTGATAAAACCAAAACTTCACTTATCAATAAAAAAGTTTATTTAAGAAATGGTGAGAATTTTATTTGGGGCAATTAACAAATTAATTACCTTCGAATTATAATTAAATCTAATATAAAAGACTCAATAACAATAAATTATAGTAATTAAATAGACACTGTTACTAAAATAATTATTAATTAGATTTTTTTTGCAATGGAAAATAGACTTACTTTAATAAAAATGATAATCCTACAAAAATAGTTTTCTATCTCCAATTACTAATTATTCTCCCTCCTAAAACTATCTTTAAGAAATTAAATTCTATTCTTCTTAATTTTTCTATGGTTCCCCAATAAACCAAGAATATTTTTTGACTGACATGTTAAAAGTTGGCAAGAAGGTGGATTAAGTTTTCCAGATGTTGAATTATAATCTAAATCCATTTTTCTCAATTTACCATCTATATGGTTAAATTCCTATTGCCAATTAACTTGGAAATCCCTTCATGAAAGATTAATAAATAAAAATAGTTATGTTGCAAAATATATTTCTAAATTTGGAATTTTACTGGATCTTGAAAGACTTGTGTTTAAATGAAAATAAAAATTACTATTTCTTTCCCTTCACTGATTATATACTTATACATTTTAAAAGATTCATGAATTCTAATTATATAGTTAAAGATTTATTGTTTTTATTGTTCCCTATATCAAGTACTGTGGATTGTTTGAGAACTTTAAATATAAACAAAATGCTAAACCTTAGAGATGCAAATTTAATCTTTTGGCATCAATTCTTAATAAGAAATATATCACATACTATAGCTTATTATCTTGCAAGACATTGTTTAAAAAATAATACTTGGTTGACTATACAATCCTGTAAAAATATGTTAGTGATAAAATCAAAATTTCCATGAATTTTCAAACAAAACATATTCCAAAGATACTTGTGTTTTTTTTCCAGAATCGATAGTAACTCATATAAGAATAAATCATATACATTAATAATTTATAAAATAATATGAGAAGAGTTTGGTTCCACAGATTCATTATTTTGGAATTACTCAACTAAGATTAATGAGAAGGCCTTTTCAGATGAATATGCATGCTTAATTCTTATATCTCTGGAAAAATCTACTTTGTCTCTTTTATTGGAAATGATATGTGTGGAGATTTCTTCACAGAGCTTTTTTTAACTCCACATAAAATGGCTTTAATATACATAACTATATGAAAATTAATTTTTTGGAGGTGTAATGAAGTCTCTAATGCAGATTGCTTTCATATGATATTGAATTTTAAAATAGTAACTCCTTTTGGGTTGAATTTAGAAATTTTGCCCAAGCTTTATAGACAAATAGTTATATAATTTCTAACTCATTGATCTTATTTAATGCTCCTGTTCCAGATTCCATTACTAGGGTGCAGGTGCCTCTTCTATGGTCCATTTTAACTATAGCAAGAAAAATAGTCACAAAGAATTATAAATGTAAAACTACTCTTTCATTCACTGAATTCATTAATTTAGCAAAAAATATCTGTAAAAAAGAATTGTCAACTGCCAAAATGAGAACTTTGAATATTACTCAGCAATTTAGATTTTGGTCAAAATTAAGTGATTCACTTGATAAATTTTAATGATTTAGTTTTCTATGTTTGATTTTGTTGTGGACATCTGTAAATAGTTATGCTTTTGTTCTACGTATCTTTAAATAATGTTGTACAATCTTTATTTTAAAATTCATAAACATTATTTTAAAAATATGATGAATAAGCCAAAATAGGTTTTTAACCAAGTGACTCCTGTATATGAATAACTAAAGTCCATTAAGACCAGGTGGTGAAATTAATGTACTGAGATACATAAAATTTACAAAATATATGAAATGTAATTGACATACTGAGACCAGGTATAGAATTCGGCATATATGAAATGTAACAGCCATCATGTATCTGTATTAATAAATGGTGTTAAACTTTGTAAAAAATGTGGGTATCTTTTTAACTACTTTTTCTGTATCTAATCATATGAGTGGATGGTTGTGGTCATGTTTATGCTTAAAATGTTGCATTTATCCATTTATCTGTACATATATATATATATATATATATATATATATATATATACACACACACACACACACATATATATATGTGTGTGTGTGTGTGTGTGTGTGTGTGTGTGTGTGTGTGTGTGTGTGTGTGTGTGTGTGTGTCTTATGTTTTTGATGTTATTATATGGTCTGATGAAGTGCCAGTTGTTGGCATAAAAGCACTTACCAATTTTAAATTAGATTAAATGGTGCCTTTATTTTAATCATTTTTACTGGTCTCCTGAGCAGTTTTGTCATATTGCAGTTTTTCTTTTTTTTTGCATCATTGTTTTTTATTGCAAGATCATTTTCCACCTGGTTCATTACTTTTTTCCCTTCAAAAAAATTTGGGTATTTGTCACAGAGGCTTAAGACAATGTGCTGGTAGACCCAGATTCTGTAGAAATATTGAGTTTGATTCCCTCTGCCTCCACTTACTATATGACTAGAGCAAATCTAGTCAGGCATTACTCCTGTGGGCTTACCTGGTTAACAAATGGCTGTTATTTTTAGCCATGAAAGATCCAACCCTTTTTGACTTCCTTTTCTTCACAAAAAATGGTTTCTCAAATACCCAGTTAAAGTAACTAAACCTTCATTAACAAATAAACTTGCACTATGTGTCTATTAGAGTAGCACCCTTGTCACAAGATAAACCAAAATAATTGCATGGGCAACTTCACACTTTCCCCAGTCTATCTTGTATTGCCCTCCTTGAACCTGGAAAGAAGTTTTAAATATGCTTTACTGGCAAAACATGTTAATGATCTGTGGACTGATTGCCCAGTACTTACCTATGAACCTAAGTCACACAGACTAGAGGTGTCAGTTTCATAAAGCTATAGTAAAATATGCTACATGCTTCAAGGAACACATTTGCCAAAATCAGGTTTGTGGCTCAGTGATGGCTTAGTTCAGCAAGGTATGTCAAGTCACATGGCAACTTAGCACTGCCCTCTCCTGCCAAGCTGCATGTTACTCTAGAATCATGATTAGCATAACATCACAGTGATATCAGAAGGGGTATGTGGCCAACATCAAGACTCAGTAAATGGATGTGTAAGTGGATAATTTAATTTGCAATATTAGCAGAGGGTTAAAGGATGCAGCTGCTCATATCTCAGGAATATATTTTCATGTATATTGTTCACGTTTCTCGAAAAGTACACCAAAATTCATCATTATCAGTGGTAATTATTTTTGTGAGACAATGTTCCAATTAATAATTTGTGAGTTGCATATAGAGAGTACCTTAGATGCTTACCGCAACCAAGTAATCCTGGTACCAGCTGGTTGTAGTAAGCATTTCACTTTTTTCCACTAGTGCTCCTTTTCTGAAAACTGTCTCCACCACTGCTGCTCTTTTATACACTTAACAGTGGAATTTATCTTAAGAATTTTAGCGGAACCAGCAGCAGCTTGGGAACTAAACTTCTGCCATGGCTGTAATTTTATTTTATGCATCCAGCCATCCATCTATCTACCATCCATCTATCCATCCATTCTTCCATTTCTCTATACACAATTTCATCAAATTGAATGCCACAGGAACTAGACCCTATCAGAGCAAGAATTGTGTTCAAGATAGTAACCAGCCATAGAAAACACATCAGTCCATGAAGAGTAAACCCACACACATCTACACTGATACTTAGAATAGGGATAATGCAACATTATTAATCAATCTGCTAGTATCACTTTGGAATGTGGGAGGAAATAAGAAAATGCAATGGGACCCAGCTGAGCATTGGGGGTACTTGCAAGCTCCACACAGAGGAGAACATTGCTGATAATCAAACCACTCTATGTGAGACAGCAACAGTAGTTACTACAGTGGACTGTGCAACCTCTTTTATACAATTACCTTAAGAAAATGATAATACACTTTAAAAATTTATTGTCTGTGTGAGTGTTTTTGTGTATGCATATGCACACATGTGTGTGTGTGTGCTATTTAAGTTTTTTGTATATCTCATTTGATGTTTTTGATGGTTGATACCAGGAGTGTGCAATCAAATCAATGGAAATGGGATGGAGATAGTTCTAGCGATGATATATTTTTTTTGTGCAAGATGAATTAGAGTTTGATTGTGTGAAGTAATCCAAGCCTTTTGCCAGCGTTTAGTTTGGTGTACATTTGCAGAAAGTCATATTTTGATTTAAGTGGGAGCCAAGTTATTTCTGAGTGGGAGTCAAATCATTGTTGACTATAAGTGAAGCCAAAAGCCTCAAAATGGCAGAGCAGGCAGCTCCTTGTTGGTAATGACCGGATACCACATTTTTACTCCTGATTAAACTCAGGATGAGCTTGTTGCAAGACACCCTCATTACTTTTTTTCTATTTATGTTTTATGCATTTTCGATGACTGCTAGTGAAGTTGAAAAAGTAAGCATGACTGAGCTATTATCTTTAGCATAATGAATCACTAAATTGTTTTCAGTTCTTTTCGAACAAAGAATAAACCAGAGTGTAGTACATGAGACATAAGATCTTGACTGGTATTTACATTTCATAGGGCAGTATAATGTTCTAATTTTCATTATGAAATAATTGTGTAGTCTCCATTCTTACTACTAATGCTGAAGATAATGACAGCTATATCAGTTTAGGAATATAGAGCTCGCAAGGAAAAACATTTTGCTAATTCAGACAACAGTGCTTTTGTGTCAGTCTATGTCCAGACCCCTTAGCACTGCATTAATCATTGTGAAGAGTGTTACATATGTACTATGCTCCTTCTGAGAGCTGTGTTGACAGTCAGTAAATAGACCTGCAGCCAGGCAACACAGACTTCCTACCAAATGCCTAAAAAGGTGATACCAGTCATTCTGAGTTATAAGTTATAAACTTTACTGTTTTACATGTGTGCAATGTATGCATTTATGTGGCAGCAGTCCAAGGAATTTTAAAACTTTTCAGGATCCCTTTTCACTTCCTGGGGACTGGTAGTCTTGAAATACAAAGGGGGTGAGTGGGTGAGTATCAGTGTACCTTTAGTTACATTAGAAAATAAGATACCTGCAGTTTTGGTGGGTTAAGTTTTGAATGAATTTGACATCTAGATTGCTGTGGGCAGCAACACTTTATTTCTCACAGTGGACACTAAACACATATAGTTAAAAGTCAGTCGGTTTAGAGCTATTAAAGCAAGAAAAACAAAGAAAGTATTTTTTTTTGCAAGGGGTCATGTACTCTATACCCTCCATATTGGGGTATACTGTATATATAAATATTATTTTATAATATAAAATTTTAAGTATAATATGATTAAACATGCCTTAATCACTCTGTATCCATCACACCTTGTTCTGCCTAGCAACAAAATAGTCAGCCCTGCCAAGTCTCAAACCCAGGATGCTGTCCTCTACAATTACAGCAAAGTAATACTACACCATCTGAGCTGGGCAAAAGTGTAATGCTTTAACAAACATATCATGCATTCTGGTCATTTAACAGTAATGAAAAGAAACAACAGTGCTAAGTGTCCAACCATGAGCCTGAACACTGCAGTCAGAGGAATGTACCACTACACCATCTGAGCTGTAAAGACTAATGTTTCTTTTTTAAACATATCATGTAATAGAGGCATACAACATTAGGGAGAAAGCTTTGTGTAATCAGTCATGTGTTTTGTATATATATATATATACACACTCACAGAGGTGCCGGAAGCTGTTAAAGACTGGGGGGTGGAGGGTGACAGGGGCACTTAGTGATCTAAAAAGGGCAATTTGTTTTAAACTATTTACTACCACAACATAGGTTGACTTAGAGGACATTTTAAGCTTAGCCAATTTCCATTTTGGTGCTTGAATTAACATTTCCTGAGTGGTCTTACCTATTCCATAGCTGATAATTGTATATTAGCCCTAGTGAGAATAAATGTGATCACACTATAGATAATTTGAGGGGACCCCATGTAAGGAATGCAGCATTTAGGAGCTGCCTCTATCCATTAGTGGCATGAGGGGCAATCCTGGAGTACATTTTCTATTACCCATCTTTAGATCCAAGTTGCATTTGAATATGGACAGGGATGAGCTTTTACTTGAATGGATAGTCTGTTCTGGATATATATCCATCTCTCCACAACATTCAGTTTAGATACCTGGACTGAGTATTTCTGATGCCATTTGACTTGCTGAGGTTCAGTAGGTCCATCTGTATTAGGTCGGAGGATGCCTTGTATGCCAGACACGTCACCTCTAAGAACTCTGTAGGATATGGAGTGTAGTGATAAATCTTTGAGGTGGTCCATGCAAGACCTATTGTTTATGACTTGTATCCTTTTAGTAAGGTATCTCTGTGGGTATTCCAGTTGTTGCATGGGTCTGGACAGATACATGCCAAAGTGGGCATTATACAAAATGATTGACCTAATGAGGGCTTTGTAAAGGGGGAGAATAACATCTCTAGATCTAGTCACAATCAATTTGTTTATAAGCTGTGCTATATAGAAAGACTTTCTTATGACTCTGGGCATATGTTGGTCAAACGTTAGGTCACTATACACACAAGTTCCCAAATGCCAAACAACTGGGTCAGTTCTCAGGGGGTGTTGTCAGTTTGGTAGTTCCCTGGAGTAGATGACTTCCCAAATGATACAATAATGTATTTCTTGGAGTTTAGTTTCAATTCATGATTCGGGCACCGGTTATTGTTTGGGACAAAGCTTCCTGCATGATGGTTAAGTCATTTGGGGATTCAATAACTGCTTCTAGCATGTGCTCATCTCAAACTTAGTTGGCCAAAGCCCTTTGGTATTTCCTTTTACCTTTTGAGATGTATATGCCAAACAGAAAAAGTCTCAGCACCGAACCCTGGGGGACACCATTGGTGACTGGTCTCTTCCCCTGTTTTGATCTTCTGCATCCTGTGAGCAAGCATACATGTATACGTTCTTTGATTCACCTTCTTGAATGTATTAACCTGATTGTATTAAATTATATTCCCTTTCAATAATTCAGCACCACTTGTTAGAATGAGTTTTAAATTTGCAGTTTGAAACAGTCTTCTAGTAAGCAATGAAACAAAATGTATGAACCAATAATGACAAAACTACCCATTTCAGAAAATTTCATCCATAAAAAGCCACTCAAACTTCTGTCATTACAATCCACCAATATCAGTAAATATGCAAAATCTCTGTAGAAGTTAAGTCATCTAAATAATTCCAGATTAAAGGGATCTGTATCTAACGAAGAGGTTGCTGCTAGCAAACAACTTTATATTTCATTGTTTTATCTACAAATAAAGTGCCTGTTGCCCTTGAAGAATAAATTGCCTATGCTACATTAAAAAATGATAAGCTAGTAATTTTGCAATGGGGAATGGATGGCAAACTGATAACAGGTTCATAGTTACTAGGTAACTCAAACGAGGACATTCATAGGACTGCATCATCCACTCCCATTAAAGTACAACATAGTACAGTATCAGCTGTATATGGTGGGAGTAGAACCCATAGCCTTCTACATCAAACGTAAATACACTCCCTGTTGTGCTACTAACAATGCAAGCAGACTTAGCACATGCAAAGCTAAACTTCTCTTTCCCTGTAGCTCTCAGATCCTTGTAAAATCCACTTGATCAACTAAATCTCTCAACTTCGCAGCACAAGAAATCTGGAAAAAGACAAAATTTATTTGGGGGGGGGCGCAAAAGCCCAAAACCAGGGACACATTTTAAATATTGCTCATATAATCTTAGAAAGTTGATAAAATAAAGTGTTTTTGTGTTACCATGTGTTTCCTGAAAGATAGGAAGATTGAAACTTAAAGCGATCATTATTTAATGAATTCAGTTCTCACCAATTTGCCAGAAAAAGACAAATTTTAAGAGGAACAGACCAAAAATATGATCCAAATATTATTTGAAAATCTGGACAGTGGAGAGCTATGGACTCAACTCCCTGAATCACAAGTGGTGGTATGGGTAGAGAATTCAGGCTCTTGTTTGAGCCTGAGTAACACTTACCACCAGGTATACCTAACTGGGGCATTTTGCGCGCACACACACACACACACACACACACACACACACACACACACACACACACACACACACACACACACACAGACACACACACACAGGCAGCATAACGTCTGCAAATAAAATAACAAAACTCTCCTTACCGGCATGACTCTGGTTCTGGCAGCACCAACAGAACAGTGGCAGCATAACTGTTGTAACACAGAGCAATGAGAACAAGAACAGCTAGTTTAGTAAGTTTAACTTCTGTGTGTGAATCCACGTTAACGTGAAAATTCCACTTCATTAATTTTCCCTGACAGGTCTTGCAGCTGTAAAACTGGGGGGGGGGCACCCCCTGGCTTTATGGTTCTGGCACCCATGTATATATATATATATATATATATATATATATATATATATATATATATATATATATATATATATATATATATATGTCTGATGAAACATATATATGAAAAAGTGAAGTCCTAATATAGATATACATATATAAAAATATAAATGAAGGGAAAGAAAATCTATGGATTCACTTTATAATCCCAAAATACTGAAATATCGAATTTCAGACACTCCACCACACAAACAAGCACACATACACCTTCCTTCCGACACTAAAACAAACCAACAAAACATACACAAACACAACAATCTAAACACACACATGCCTACCCTACATATAAGTAAGAGGGCAAGCCGCCCCACACCCCCGCTACTTATATATACTAACTCCGAGGTCGCACTAAAACCACAAACACACAAAACTCACCACTACACATTCTACACTCCCATTGCACAAACACATATCACATATGTACAAATACCACCATTCTCAACACTTACACACTCACAGTGTTACCTACCTACCCTAACCCACACCTAAAAACTCCAAACACACTCACAGACACTAAAATCCCTACTAAATACCCTTACAAAAACATCACTTACCTGAATCTCCAGCTATATACACATACCACACCACATGTCACAAACACAGGCAATCCCACGTCATGTAAGCACCACCACAACCGCAGATTTGACATTTTTGCATTTGGTATTCTGCAGTTTCGCGCAACTGCAGTTTCGATATTTTGGACTCGAGCAACTGATTTTTGATATTTCAGTTGTTTGAGATACTAAAGAGTAACTATATATATATATATATATATATATATATATATATATATATATATGGGTCTACCTGAAAAGGCCAACAACACAAAACACTGACAACGAGAACACCGACACCGGAAGATCGACAACAGAGAAGATCGACAGTTGAGAATCCTGATGCTGAGAACACTGACATGTTAAGGTAAGTGTGCGATAGGGACGGACGTTAGGGACAGGGTGTGGGTAAGGTAAGTGTGCGATAGTGACGGAGTTTAGGTTTAGGGGCAGGTTAAGTGAGTTAGGGTTAGGGTGCGGGTAAGGTAAGTGTGCGATAGTGATGGACTTGAGGGTCAGGGGCGGATTAAGTGAGTTAGGGTTAGGGTGTGGGTAAGGTAAGTGTGCGATAGTGACGGACCTTAGGGTTAGGGTTTGGGTTAAGGTTAGTGCATAGATAGTTGTGTTTGTAAGGTTTACTGTAGGTTTGTAAGGTTTTTGGTGTGCTTGTGTTGTGTGTGTGTTTTTTTTTTGAAAGGTATCTTTTTTTTTGTTGTTTGTCGGGATTTTGGTTTGTCAGGCATGTGAAGTTTCGTGTTTTAGTACTTTTTTTAAATTTTTCGGTGTTTTCATGTCGGTTATCTCATTGTAGGCGTTCTGTGTTGTCGCAGTTTTCAGGTAGACCCATATATATATATATATATATATATATATATATATATATATATATATATATGTATGTGTGTGTATGTATATAACATGCAGTGGAGTTATACCTCAGAACCATCCCTCTCAACCTGTTAGTGCAAGATACCTGTACAAAGGCTGTAAAAGGGGGGGGGGTGGGCCACATATAGGGATAGATTTCAAATATTGCTGTTACAAATGAAGTCATTTGCTACAGCAACAGGGTGCATTTCATCAGACAATTTGGAAACTGAAATATTATGTTTTTATTTACTGACATAAATCCTTTGATCATCACAGTGATTTACCAGATAAATACAAATAAATTGTGGAACTGAACAAAAGTATGGGACAAACAAATCCTGGCAGTGGAGAGGTATGCTCAGAAGCCCTTGTGGGGGAACAAAGGCATGAAAATAGGGGCATATCCAAAATATGTCTGCAGATAAGCTGAGAAAGTTGATGTAGTAACACTGTATGTCCTAACATATATCGACTGAAATATCATAATTCCAGGACTCAATTGCTTCTCATTAGTAAGTGACCTTAATCCCCACATCATCCCACTGATGTGTCAGGGATGCACAACAGTTATGGGGACCAGACCAAAGATATCGGCCAGACACCTGGACATCTTATAAATATGTGGACATAACACAACAGTAGGGAAACTACAGTGAGCTACAGAGCAATGTCTAAACTACAATCATACTGATATAAACCTACCCAAGTCCAGCTCTGGGGCTGTAGACATGCATTAGCAAATATCGCAGGCACTACAGGGATGTAACACTAGTGGAAAACAGACACTGGTGTGAAAGTGCATACCCCCAAAAGTGCACCACAGTCACAGCAACATACTAGTAAACAGACTGAACACTACAGTATAATGACTGTGTGAGCAACAAAATCCCATTTGCCACTCACACATTACCACTACATATACTGCCCCAAGTCACAGTGTTGTAGGAATTGTGAGGTGTTATGGGACATGTCATGGTCTGCATGTACAAACATATACAGGCAATAGGGAATCAGAAACTGGAGCAGCATGCACAGTCAGATAGAAAGGGCCCATGACACTCAGATGTTCCCCCTCCCTACACAGCCCAAATAACATGTACACACTACACTGCTACACAATCCTGACAGTCTTTTAACAATAGGCAGACATACACAGACCTCTCAAATGTACAGTTTCTCACAGAATGTATAAGCACAGGACTCATATCTATGGCCACTTCCTTGTTATATGTCTGGGGGTCTATGACATCACTGGGATGGTAGCAGGAATGAATGCAATAAATAATGATACTACATACCTCAGAACCACTTAGTGCATGACATCTGCACAAACCCTGACACAATTGGGGGACAGAGGCCCAAACACAGGGGTATATTGGACATATTGCTGTGATAAATGTAGTCAGTTGTTGGTGTTACTGGCTTTGTTGTAACATATATTTTCTGAGGGAGATGAAATCAGTAACATTTACTGACTGCATTCCCCAGAGTATCCTACCGATTAGCCAAGGATATCAATTGTCTGGGGAACAGACCAAACATATGAACCACACATCTGGACAAGGTCTAGGCCTCTGGAGAGTGTACAGGTATGACCACAGTGATGTAACAGAATGGAAATCCCCTGACAGCTGCCAAACATGTCACCCAGCAACTTATGAAGCACAATAAGACCAACATGATACTCCCCAACATCACCTCTGTGCAATTACCCATGTAAATTCAAATATGGCATGCACTACAGGGCTGGAACTGTAGTGAAAAGCAGATAGTGGTGCAAATATGTCCACCCAGAAACATTTGCACCATGGTCACAGCAACATACCAGTACCCAAAATGAACTCTAGAGTAGAACTGTCTGAACAAACATATCCTGATTGTCAGTCACACACTACCCAAAATGAACTCTAGAGTAGAACTGTCTGAACAAACATATCCTGATTGTCAGTCACACACTACACCAACATATACTGGCCAAAGTCACAGTGTACTGGAAATCCTGAGGTGTTACAGGACATTTCACAGTCATGATAGACCACCAGCAGCTTTAGCAGCATGCAGAGTCAGATAGGTAAAGGATGTATGGAGCTCACAACTGCTAGTCTCCCTATCCATCCCAACAGACATCTACACACAACACTGCTACACAATCTTGGCAGTCTGTTCACAATAGCCAGACAGACATAACTGTCATATGTACAGATTTCCACAGAATTACCAGGGTGTGGAACCATAATCCTGGCTAGCGCTGCATATCATGGCCCGGAGTCTGCCAGGTCATTGGCATGATAACTGCAGTGCAGTTGGTAATTAATGATATACCATACCTCTGCACCTGATAGTGCAGGACATCTGGACAATGCATGACATACTTGTGGAACAGAGGGCTGGAAAGAGGGACATATCACAAATAATGGTGTTACAAACTGAAACAGTAGCTGGTGTTACACATGTTGTTGTAACATAATATCCCTGAAGGATATGATGTCTGGAACACCAATGGATGTCAACAGTTGACTACAATCCTCACATTATTCTACCAACCTCACAAAAAGAGATGTTGTTCAAGGAACAGACCAAGCATAACGAGCAAACACCTGGCAAGTCTGTGGACAACATGCCAGTTGAGAGGTATGTCAGATGCATATCACTGTCAGATGTCAATTCATCCAGTAAATGCATGTCCAGACTAACCCTGTCAATCTAGCAACCCTCCATGTGTATAACAGCACTAATGACATACAATCTGTACCCAATTCAGAGGACAGACAGAAAGTTGATAGAAAACAGGTTATGCATTAGCATTAATGTTCAGAAGGATAGAAGTCTGAAACTGAAATGTATGCCATAATGTCATGACAGCAGTCCTCAATGACATGGCCGAAAACCGCAATACTCTCCATTTAATATAGTAATATAATATTAATATCCAATAGGCAATAAATAAAAATATACAGCTTAAATCCCCAAACCAAGGTAGTGTAGTGGTCAGAGTCCCAGCTTTGCCTGCAGGTATACACAGTTTGAGTAATACAACAGGCAATCCAAATTTACATGGGAAAGCAATGTTAAAAGTGCTATGCTCATATTAAAATATGTGGTAAGTTATTTTTGTCACCCAGGGTAGTGTAGCTGGTGTAAAATGGATGTGTGAGTGCATATAACATGTCCCATACAGTATAGTTACACCCCTTGCTGCTGAAATGAAAGCATATACAGCCATGTCATATAATGGAAATCATATACACTTACTAAATGAAGTCATTTGTGTGGTATATTATGAGAATGAACTGTAAGAAATGTTCAGCTATGCTTGCAGGTTTAACAACACATTTCGGTTGTCCTCACTTCTCTCTCTGGGGTTTGAGTGTCCAAATTCACCTCCAAAGTCTGTACAAGAAATGGACAGCTATGGACCTTCTGTACACCCATCCTGCACATCCATAGCTATCTTCCATATTGTTCTCTCCTCTGCATGCCCATTTTCCAAAACTTTCCTATCACCCCTTTCTCTTTTCTTTTAAAGAATTAGTGCAGGTGTAAGCATAAGCGGTTGCAAGAGCAACAACATTTTTCGCCCTACCAGATCTTGAACCCAAGGCGCTATATATCACAGTCAGAGCAATGTACCACTACACCAGTTTTGCGGTAGGGATTACTGATGCTTTTTCCAATATATGTTCATTCAACAGTATGGAAAAGATTCTGTAGAATCAGTCAGGCCTCTTATTTATACATATACACATGTACATATGTATGGAGATGCATATATATATATATATATATATATATATATATATATATATAGACAAATATATACATAATATAAATAGTGATATACATATAAAATATATATATATATATATATATATATATATATATATATATATATATATATATATATATATATATATATATATATACTCATAACATGTAGTGGAGTCATACCTCAGAACCATACCTATCAACCCCTTACTGCAAGAAATCTGGCCCTAAGTTGTCCAAATGGGGGGACAATGGGAAAAAACTATGGGCATATTTCAAATATCGCTCTTATAAATGTAGAATGTTGCCAGAGTGACATGTTTTTGTTTCAGCATACATGTTCTGAAGGATGTGAGTTCTGAAACTGAAATGTATGTCATCATTTACTGTTGAAATCCTCAGATCCACACAGTGATTTACCAGGGATATGAAAATGATGCATCTGTGGAACAGACCAGAAATATGAGCAATAAACCTGGACATACTGCAACAATCCAGACAGTCCTGAGGTAGGCTCAGAACCCCTTAGTACAATGAACCTGAGCCAGGCCTGACAAAGTGGGAGGAGAAAGCCATTGAAATAGTAACATATCTGAAATAGTGGAGTAGATAAACTGACACAGTTGCTGCAGTAACACCCTCATGTCTGTCCTAACATATATTGACTGAAATAGCACAAGTCCAACACTCAATTACTTCCCACTAGTTAGTGACTGAAATCCTCACATCAGCCCACTGATGTGTCCGAAATACACTACACTTATTGGGGCCAGGCAACACTATGTGCTACAAATATCTGGACATAACATCACATTAGGGAAGCTACACTCAGCTGCTAAGCATGTCACCAATCAGTAAGCCAAAGGAATAGTACAGTATAAGGACTGTATGAACAAAAACATTTCAACATGTTTGCCACTCACACACACTACCCCCACATATATTGGCCCAATTCACAGTGTACTATGATGCATAACTGTGGTGTGGGACATGACTCGGTCTGCCCCTACAAACATATACAGCTGATAGACCACCAGTAACAGGTGCAGGATGCACAGGCAGATAGAAAAGGAGCCATAACACATACATCCACACCCCTCCCTACAAAAGGCCAAATAACATTGACACATTACACTGCTACACAATCCTGACAGTCTGTCAACAAGTGCCATAAATACACAGACCTCTCAACTATACAGAGTCCCACAGAATGTCCAGACCTTCCCCTCATATATAAGGCCTCTTCCACATAACATGTCTGGCAGCCTGTTACATCACTTGGATAATGTTAGGAATGTATGCACTAAATAGTCATATACCATACCTATCAACCTCTTACTGCATGCCATCTGGACAAAGCCTGACATAATTGTGGGACAAAGGCCCCAAAACTGGCATATTTGAAATATTACTGTTATAAACTGAGAATGTTGCTCCTGTAACAGTTAGTTGTAACATATCTTTTCTGAGGGATATGAGGTCAGAAACACAAATGGATGTTAGCAGTTACTGACTGCAATCCCCAGAGTATGGTACTGATTTTCCAAAGACAAAAAATGTCAGAAGAACACACCAAACATAGGAGTCCAAATTCTGGCTATTCTGTGGCTAGCCCTACAGGTGAGAGTTATGTCAAACACATAACACTGTCAGAATTAAAATCACCCAGGAACTCCATGTCCACACAAACCCTGTTGGGCTAGCATTAATCAAAATGTATAATAGCAATATTACATTCTGTCCCTATGTCTGGTACATTCTCCCCCATTCTGTCGGACTGTCTCCACAGTTATGGTTGTAAGAGGTATTTCCAAATACCCTCTGTGATGCTGTTGTTCACACACCTCCGGAAGTCCTCCTCACTGGCAAGGAAAAGGGCCAACGTTCACATGGCATACTCAATGATAGGAGTGTGTTGCCATGCCATTGGCTATATGATTAACAACACAGCTGTCCTGCATGCAATTATCAAGTGGGGGACACCAATTGGTGCACAGGTCATCAGCTGCTCATGAGCATTACCTACAAAAGGCAAGCTGCTACCTATGCAAAACAGATGTACACCCTACATCCTTGAGTGTGTGTGTGTGTGAGAGAGAGAGAGAGAGAGAGAGAGAGAGAGAGAGAGAGAGAGAGAGAGAGAGAGAGAGAGAGAGAGAGAGAGAGAGAGAGAGAGAGAAAAATAAAAACCACCTACACTTGAATAAAACAAACAGGTATGTCAAACAAGTAAGCATGTAATGGACTGCAGTAGGGGGTATGTAAGAATGGGAAATAGGAACTGTAACATATATGTCTCAAAAAGACTTTATGTACTGATATATTGCTCATCAGAACTTATGGCCATAGCATCTGGGTCTGTCTCCAGTGACATAGATCATAGGTCAGACCCCTGAGTCACCCCAGGAAAGGATGGCTCACATATGACTACTACTGCAGTGTGTGTTGAATAATACTGACTGTGACAATGCTAGGCCAGCTACTGAGATGTCATACATATCCATATCTTACTTGTGAATACAACTATTATATACTTGGTTGTCTCAGAAATGTGAGAGACCTATACATGGTATTTGCATTGTAAAGTACTGTTGCACATGTGTGTGTTGAACTGCATGTGATATACTGAGCTCATACCATTAAACTGTCCAGTGTTATGCACACTGACCATACGTGTGCCTCATATTTGTAGTCATTTACTCATACAGTTGTGTTATGTCTGGCAAATCATTTGCAAATCTGTAAAGACTTACATTACAACATCTCCTTCTTTTTCTTCTGGCTGTTCCTGTTAGAGATTGCCATAGTGGATCATCTGTTGCCATTTCTGCCTGTCCTCTGCATCCTGCTCTGTCACACCAACCACCTGCATATCCTCTCTCACTACATCCAGGAACCTTATCTGAGGCCTTCCTCTTTTCCTCTTAGCTGGCAGCTTCATCCTTACCATCCTTTTTCCAATATACTCAGCATCCCTCTGCAACACATGCCCAAACTGATGTAATCTTGCCTCTTGGGCTTTGTCTCAAAACCATCCACCACTGGCTGACCCTTTCATATACACATTGCTAATCCTGTCCACCTTATCACAACGAGTGCAAATTCTAACATCTGTAACTCTGCCACGTCCAAGTCTGACTCCTGACTTTTTGTAAATGACATTGTCCCCAACCCATATAAAATAGCTGATCTCACTACCCTGTTGTAGACCTTATCTTTCACTTTTACTGGTACTCATCTGTCACAAATCAGTGCTGACACTCTTCTCCAACCTCTCCATCTTGCCTGTACTCTCTTCTTCACCTGTCCTCCACAGTCGTCATTACTCTGAAATGTTCATCACAGTCATTTATACACATCCCCCATTGCCAGCTCTACTCACTGCATTCTCAATATTCCACTACCCTTCCTCTCATTCACACACAGATATTCTGTCTTAGTTCTGCTGACCTTAATTCCTCCCCTCTCTAGAGAATATCTCCACCACGACAAGGTCTCATAAATCTGTACCCTACTCTCAGTACAGATCACAATGTCATTTGCAAACATCATAGTCAACAGGGACTCCTGTATGATCTTGTCTGTCAACCTGTCCATTACCATTGCAAATAAGAAAGGGCTCACAGCTGATCCCTGATGTCAACCCATCTCCACCTTAAATGCATCTGTCACTCCCACTGCAGACCTCACCACTGTCACACCACCCTTGTACATATCCTGTACCAGTCTTACATATATATTTGTCACTCATGACGTCCTCATACAATACCACAACTCCCCGCAAGGCACCCTGTCATATGCTTTCTCTATGTTTTGAAAGACTCAAAGCAACTCCTGACCTTCTCTATACTACTTCATCAACACTCTCAGAGCAAACATCACATCTGCAGTGCTCTTACCTGGCATGACAACATACTGCTGACCACTACACATCACCGCCCTGCTTAACCTAGCTTCCACTACTCTTTCTCATGACGTAATGCTGTGATGGATTAATGTTATCCATCTGTAGGTACTACAGCTCTGCACATCAACCTTATTCTTAATATGGTACAGAAACACTTTCTCTCCACTCCACATGCAACTTCTCACTTTCCAAGATATCATTAAACAATCTGGAGAAAAACACCACTGCCATTTCCCCTAAATACCACCATGCTACCACAGGTTTGTCATATGGACAAACAGGCTTTCCAGTATTCATCCTCTTCATAGCTATCCTTACTTCCTCCTTGGTAAGCTGTTGCACTTCCTGATTCACCAAACCCACATCATCCAACCCTTTCTCTCTCTCTCATCTCTTCATTCATCAGCATCTCAACATACTCTGTCCATCTGCTCAACACACTCTCCTCGCTTGTGAGTACATTTCCCTCATTATCCTTTATCACCCTTATTTGCTGCACATCTTTCCTAGCTCAGTCCTTCTGTCAAGCCAACCAGTACAAGTCCTGTCATCCCTCCTTAGTGTCCAACCTGTCATACAAGTCATCATATGTCTCATCCTTCATCCCCAACCTCTTTCTCTGTATACTTGCCTGCACTTCCTCAGTCCACCACCAGGTGTCCTTGTACTCATTTCTCCATCCACATGTCACACCAAGCACCTTTCTAGCTATCTCCCTTACTAGCTCTGCTGTACTTACCCAGATATTTGGTACATCGTCACTGCCACCCAGTGCCTGTCTTAACTCTTCCCTGAACTCAACCTCACAATCACCCTTTTTGAGTTACCACCATCTGATCCTCGGTGCTGCCCTCACACTCCTCCTCTTCTAGACCATCAATGTCATCTTACAGGCCAACAGTGTCTGCTGCCTAACTACACTTTCCCCTGTCACCACTTTACAGTCTTCAATCTACATTGGATATATTCCACCTGTGTGCATCTCCCTCCACCCTTGTATGTCACCCTATGCTCCTCCCTATTGTTATAGTATATATTCACCACAGCCATGACCATCCTTTTTGCAAAATCCACTACCATCTCACCATATGCATTCCATTGCTTAACACCGTACATACCCATCCCTTCCTCATCCCCTCTGTTCCCTTCATCAACATGGCCATTGAAATCTGCTGCAATCACCACTCTCTTGCCTTAGGGTACAGTCATCACAATGTCATCCAACTGACTTCACATTTCTTTTTCTCATCCACAGTGCAAGCAACTTGCGTAGCATATGCACTAACAACATTCATCATTACACCATTTATTTCCAGATTCATAAACATCACTCTATCAGACACTCATGTCATCTTACAAAAACACCCTTAGCATACTGTTCCATCAGGATAACCCCTACCCTATTTCCCCACCCATCCACACCCTGATAGCACAATTGTGACCTGGCTCCAATATACCTAACTGTACTCCCCTTCCATATGGTCTGTTGCACACACAATATATCCACCTTCCTCTGGCCATCATATCTGCTAGCTCTGTCCCTATACCAGTCATACTGCCAACATTAAAATTTCCTACCCTCACTACCACACTCCTAGCCTCTCTCCTCTCTTCCTGCCATATGAGTGTTCGACATCCTCCAGGGTATGTTTGTCAATGCAAATGCTACTGTGCTATTGAATGAGTCAAGTATGTTACAGCAATATTAAGACAGTGTCTCTAATTTTGTCCCATTGCCCCCATATATGTGTGGCATCCCACAGATGTCCTCCTCTAATGGGTTGAGAAGGATGACTGGGCAGCAAGAGTATGACAGTGTGCCATGCTGACAAAGAACAGAAATGTATATCAGGTATTACCTGTGCATATGTCAGTATGAGTAGGTGTTTCTGGCCACCTCATAACAACAGACATGGGATGCAAAATGTCAGTTAAATAAGCTGCACATATTGTACGTGTGTAATCTTAGTCACTGTGCATCCAACAGAGTGACATTTCTACAGCTACTGGTTGTTGCATTGCCCTGACACAGCCATGGTTACTACAATAAGCATGATTATCTGTTTGAAATTGGAGAGGTGTCCAGCTGTGTTATGACTGTGTGTTCATTCCTACTACAAACAGCTATATGAACACCAACATAGCTGTATGGACTCAGCAATACCTTACTTGTAAAGCCTGCCTCCACCAAAGTAGAGTAATCCCCTTTGATGGACAGCAGCAATACACAAACCACAGACTTGGTCCCTATATTGGCTGTACAGGGCAAATTAGGAGGTGTACCAACTTGGCATCAAGTCAGCCTTTGTCTGATCAAACATATAGGGTCACAGGTGGAGTACTGTATGGCTAACTATGAGTACAAATTGGACACAACCACTTAGGCCAATCATAAGGCCATCTTCACATATGTCTGCAATCTCAGAGGCAACAAACCAAACCACCCTGTAATGGCTGTCAATCAGACCACATACACACACAGCATAGCTATAGCCAACCTGCTGCAGATAGGTTTAGGGCAAACATCACCCCCTGGCTCAGCATCACTATAGGTGGATATGCACAGCACCCACACCCCTCCTCTCATCACCAGTGAGCAGGTATATATTGCCTAACAAAAGGCAACAAAGTTAAGTATCCATGGGACCTGATAACATCCCTGTCTGCATCCTACATGAACTCAGGCATGTGCTCCCAGCTCCATTACACACTGTAGTCACACCAAGCCTTGGCACCATCCACACCCCATCTGCACTGAAGATGGCCAATGGCATCCCTCTACACAGACATGAATGAGGAGTAGAGGATTATGAAATTAACTAGCCCTCATTGTGGGGAATATGGTACATCAGGACCAGCAGTGCAATGCAAGTAGATACAGTGCTGATATATTACAGGGTTATATTGTGGTTGTGAGTGGTGGCTACTGGTATTCAATGCAGCTGTGCATGCTCTGTACATACTGTTGCCAAATGTATGTGACCCTGTGATGTGTTCCCCTTTTTATGTCTTCCAGATACAAATGTCACATCAGCAAAGGTCCACATTCTCAGTGGCTGAGACAAACATAATTATAGAAGCCATACTACAGAACCGTGCCATAATGTTTGGCCAGAGCCAGCAACATCTGAGGGAGAGGACCAGCCTGTGGGACAACCTAGTCCACAGGGTAAATGATGGCTTGCATGCATTTACATATAAGCAGGTCTGTCATTGTGCAACTGACCTCATATGCCATGCCTGGTAAACAGCTGCTGCAGTGGCCAGGGACTGCACAGCCACAAGTTGGGGCCCAGCCATGCAGCCCCCACTGACACCCACCGAGGAGCGCCTCTGCAACCTTGGGGCACCCATCCCAGTACAACATCAGGGTACAGTCCCCCCACATGCTGGAGGTGGATGGCACCCAGACAATGGACGAGGAGTGTGCAGGTAAAGCCCCAGTGAAGATTAATAGACTACTGTAGCAGACATGATTGTATTTGTAGAGTATCTATGTGCATGTGTCAGGTCAGATTGCAGTTGCAGATGGGGTTTTCTAATGCACATAAGTGCACATCTATGGTGAAGGATAGCAAATTGTGTAGTATTGGGGATGTACTGTAAATGTGCAGCCATGTTGCATCCATCTTGTACTAATGCCACATGTGAGTCTGCTGACAATACTTCTCTCCCACAACTACCTAGGTCCATCCAGTCTGCATGTGGGATGGCAGCCTGAAGCTGTGAGTATGCAATTATTCTGTTGTGGTTTGCCAGTACCCGAGGCATGTGAAGGCCATGCAATGTACCATGCACAAAACTGTCACTCATAGCCATATTGCTTTATGTGCATGTTCACTTGTGGTGGGGTTAACTGCATTGCATCACAGTGGTCACCACAAACGCCTATCTGAAGAGAATGTAACATCTCTGTAGCATACTCTCAACCTGTCATTGCAACACTTCTGGACAGAGACCAACAAAATGGGGAGACAAACAGCCTAAGGTAGGGACGTGTGAAGCATTACTCTCATACAGTGGATATAAACAGTGTAAACACCCCTGTTAAGATGCCAGGCGTTTGTGATATATATATATATATATATATATATATATATATATATATATATATATATATATATATATATATATATATATATATATATATATATATATATGTATGTGTATATATATATATATATATATATATATATATATATATATATATATATATATATATATATATATATATATATATATATATATATATATATATATATATATATATATATATATATACATATATATATATATATATATACATATAACACCAAATAACAGTCTGCTGTCCAAGTTGGATATTCATGACAGTTGCTCAGCTGCCTGCAACAGTAACAGCCATGGCTTGCTGACAGCATACAAAGCGAAAAGGGATCTCATATTTGAAAGGTATCAGTCAAGAGCAGGGTACAACAACATTATCACAGCATTGCATACACCATGGAACACAGTGGAGACAGTTGTCAAAAGGTGGATTGAATATGGGACAACAGTGCTGTTGAAAAGAACCTGATGTCCCTCCAAAAATGATGACAAGCCATGTCAAAACCTGGCTAGAGAGGCTGCCAGGAGACATACAGCAACACTGAGAGAGCTGCAGGAATCTCTTGCGAGTACTGGTGTTGTGTACTGCATGTGAGAACACTCTCCCATATTCTGCATATGTCTGGCCTATGGGGTATGGTCAGAAGATGGAAGCATTTTCCCACACCAAAAAACATCCAGAGGTGGATACAATTTGCAATACAGCACATCAAGTCTCCCAAAGGCATGTATGAAAATGTGTTATGGTGTAATGAGACTATGGATTGACCTCACAGCCACAATACCAAAAGATATGTGTGGTGCACAAGCAACACCCCTCTTAACCTGAAGACCAACATCCCCATGGTGAATCATGCTGGTGGCAGTCACCTGCTGTGGGGATGCTCTTCCAAAGCCAGAACTGGGCCTGTAGTCATGGTAGAGTGGATTCTGAACAGTTCCAAATAACACTCATGTCTGGCCCAAATCCATCAGGTATTTGCAAGAACACTGAGGATGGGGAGGGGTGTCAGCCTTCAACATGACAAAGACCCAAAGCATACACCTAAAGCTACCTAAGAAAGGCTCCACCTGAACATGCTCATGGTTATGGATTGTCCCAGCCAGAGCCTAGACCTTCACCAGATAGACAAACCCCAGTGTGACCTGGCGAGGGCTGTGCACATGAGTTGCCCTTGCAATCTGACAGAGTTGGGTGACCTTTGCATGGAAGAGTAGCCAAATAATGCCAAGTCAAGATGGGCCATGCTGATAGACACCTTCATAAGAAGACTGAATGCTGTAAGTCACTTACAAGGTGCTTCAACAAAGTATAATTTTAAGGGTGTGCAACCACCATATTGTACATACTGCAGTCATTATATTTTACACGTAACATATTTGTTTGTTTATCAATTGGATTGCACAGGTCATATGTCACATGAAAGGTGGGCAACATATTTCAATGTTTTATTGCAGAATCATCTCATATATTACAAGAACATGGCAAGTTAACAGGGTTGTGTATACTTATCATATCCACTGTAAGCTTAGAAGGTTGGTGGTGTAACAGGAATTGAGTGACCATACATTTACTGCTGCTTGGAGGTCTAACACTCAAATGTATGCCATTAATCAGTGATGTCACTCCTCAGATCACTTCAGTTATGTATCATAGAAACACTGGGGTTATGAGACACAGAACAAATATATGAGCCAGACAGCTACACATCCTGATCTGTACAGTTGTGAGGTATGTTCTGTTCTACTTGCCACTGTGGTATACAGGTGAACAGCAATGATGCGTACATCAGTGTAGTCTGTGCTAGGGAAGGGCCATCACCTACTAACACTAATCACGTATCCAAGAGCTCTCTATCGTTAGCTACATGTAGTATAACTGGCTGTAATGCATGATGTTGAGGGCTGTGTGTCATGCATGTCACCATTTGGGTAATGTGTGGTCTGTGTAACAGATTTGTGCCACTTCACCTGTAAGTGTGTCTGTGTGTGTGTGTGTGTGTGTGTGTGTGTGTGTGTGTGTGTGTGCGCGTGTGTGCGCGTGTGTGTGTGTGTGTGTGTGTGTGTGTGTGTGTGTGTGTGTGTGTGTGTGTGTGTGTGTGTGTGTGTGTGTGTGTGTGTGTGTGTGTGTGTGTGTGTGTGTGTGTGTGTGTGTGTGTGTGTACCAGCCAACCTCAAAATGCAGGTATTAATGTACATATGTTGTCTTCCCCTCATAGGTGACGATGGGGTTTGGGGTCACTCCTGCTTGGAAACTGATGTCATTATCTCTGCAGACTCTGACAAAGATGATAGGAATAGTGAGGTACAGGTGGGGTTGTCAAAGGCTGAATCTGTGCCATTGGTTGGCATCCCACTCTTGTCTACACCATCCCCACACACAGTGACAATGCCCACACATACCCTGCCACCAGTGGCCACAAATGATGGACAGTTGGCAGGTGGTGGCATTGAACAGGTTAGTGTGGGGACTGTGGTAGGACTGAGTGTGGACACTGGCCATAGACAGTGCAGGCGAGGTCCCACACAGGTGGATGGACAGGGGTGCTCACAGGAGGACCACTGCTCATCAATCTGCTGTCACAAGTGCCACAGCAGGAGTCACCAGACACATGTTTTGGGCTGTCATGGATGCACAGGCACGTAGTGAATGCCACACCAGACAAATACTCAGGGTGGTGGATGCAACTCTTCCTGATTTATGTGATGACATACATGACCTTGTTGAGGTCACACATCAAAGTACTGAGGTCATGAATAGATGGTGGGGGTGAGACCTTGGCAATCCTTGACCATGACATGTCTGTGCTACAGCATGTGGTGGGAGATGGGCATTGGCCATGTGGATGTAGGTCAGCACCAACAACAGCTGAGAGTCTACAGGGCTGTGCACCTTCACACTCCTGTAGTGGCAGTGGTTGCTGTCCATATCACACTGGAGCAGGCCATGGGTATGTGGTCCTGTCTAGTCCCATCAGGGACATGGATCCAGCAGAGAGCAGTCACCATCAGGAAGCAATACTGCATCTGGCCTTGGGCCTGGTGGTGCCAGTGATACCCCTGGGAGGACCAGTTCCCATGTCCATGGCTGGAGATAGTGAACTGGACACCTTGGCATGTACAGTCCACAGCTGTCCAACATACCCCTGTGTAGGGCAGCCACATGGTGTGACTTTGTGCATACATACACACAGACATCTATCACAGGCAGGTCACCTCCAGACACACAAAGCACCACTGCACAGCCCATCTATTGGATACCCCTCCAAACACACACATGATGTCAACTGTATGGCCCAGCCTAGGCCTCTGGCAAACCCACACCACACCCTGTGCATATGATGATACCTATGCCACATCCCTGTCATCCATACCATTGCTGCAGGGGACATGCTAATATGGTTCTTATATTCACAGGGTGAATATAGTACAGTATAGGTATGTAATACTATGTAAAGTACTGTCTGCTTGCATTTGTTATGGGTATACATACAGGTGTATGTACCTTATTATCCAGGATGCATTATTGCTGTTAGTACCACTGACTGAATGTAGTCTGACATGCTGTATTCTGTTTGTGTTCCAGATGTCTGTGTGTCAGCAGACTGTGACCCTGCAGACATTCCCAAGAGGGAGTATGGCAGAGTGGAAATACACCGACCATGTCATAGGCAAGGTACGTCTTTATATGTACATGTACTAGGTGTGTATACATGCAACAGTGTGTGAGGGACACTGTTGTCAGACCGTGTGACCTTGCATACATACCCCTTGTCACAGACAGGTAGCCTTCAAACATGTCACCTCAGTGTTGTGTAGTCCACAGGCTCATACATACAGAACAGGTTACTGCAATACTGTCAGCAGGTCCCTCACAAGTGTAGCCATTACATTAACTGCAACAGATTCACCTGTCAACACCTGTTGGCCCTGCCATTTCTTTGCCATATACTCAACGCTGATGCAGTTGATGAGGGCATGCATGTTTCTGTGTATGACAGGTTTGCGATATGTATTCCTGAGTTCTCTGGGTGGAACAGGGAGACAAAATGGCATATCCTTTGCATACACACAGTAAGGACTGACACAGGGGATGTGCACACAGTAACATAAACACAGCTGGCAATAGACAGATTAGTAAACCTACATTTCCACCTTGATGTACTGTATTACTACATACACATGACATGCCCCACATCAATTTTATGCATGGGACATTACAGACTGCCTCTTACAGCACGTAATATTCTGAATGCCTTCATGGATGGTAAGATAACCCACCAGAAATAGGATGTGGAGTCATGTATTGCTCCTACAAGCCTGGACAAGTGATAGTGTAGCAGACATTGTATCAGCATGATGTTTTAAGACAAGTATGATGCCTGATGCTGGCATATGTGTCACAACACTCACTGTGGCCAATTTGGCAACAATATCACATACATGGGCATTGTTAATTGACACAGACCACATATAAGTTGCGAACATCTGGATAATCCATAGACATCTGTATAGAGGACTGGTATGGCATGCACAATGGTTTAACATGCTGCATGTGAGGCAGATGCCATTACCATGCAATATAAAGTAATGCCAGCAGAAGGTGATAAACAGGCGTGGATGGTACACAAATCAAAATGGTATCAGCCAAACAGGATATGATCTTCAAACACAGTTGCCAGTATGGAGATTGGAACCCCTACTTATCTAGTTATTTTTACCATAGTGTTATGCAGTTATTTGCGCCACAGAGATTACATAATTTCCCTTAGTCCCAAGGTACTTCCAAGGTGAATGACATCAACAGGCCTAGTAATGTAAGGTGATGGGAAGTTTACAGGGTGGTTCACAACTCCAAATGGTTTAACACACACAGTATATGATTCTTACACAAACAGTTGTCAGCAGTGAGAGTAGAACTCCTACCTATCTAGTTATTTCTATTATAGAGTTACACAGTTATTAAATGTGCCATGGAGCTTACATAATTTCACTTACTCCCAAGGTACTTCTAAGGTGAATGACATCAGCAGGCATAGTAAAGTAGGGTGATGGGAAGTTTACAGGGTGGTACACAACTCAAAATGGTATACCACACACAGTATATGATTCTCACACAAACATTTGCCCATAATGAGATTAGAGCCCCTACCTATCTAGGTTATTTTGACTACAGTGTTATGCAGTTATCAGACATACCACGGAGCTTACAGAATTTCATATAGTCACAAGGTACTTCTAAAGTGAATGACATCAGCAGGCCTAGTAAAGTAGGGTGATGGGAGGTTTACAGGGTGGTACACAACTCAAAATGATATAATACACAAAGCTTTTGATTTTCGCACAAACACAGTTGCCAGTATTGAGATTAAACCCCCTGCCTATCTAGTTATTTGTACTATAGTGTTATGCAGTTATCGCATGTGCTACAGAGCTGACTGGCCTGACAACTGGTCAAAGGTGCTGATAACTGCACAGCTGAGGTAAACTGTTACAGGTGCCAGAAAGTCTGCCTTCAGTTTTTCCCATAGATCTTGCTAGTTCTTTCTCTCCTGCACTTCAAATAGCCTAATAGCTTTGCAATTCAACAGGTTTTTTATCAATTATTCTAGCACACCTGGCAGCCATCATCAGTAGTCATTCCTCATGGAATTAGCTCCAGTACTTAGTAGTTATGACCACCCCTCCTGGCATGATTAAAGTGCAGCTCTCTGTGCTTTTGCACATTAACCTGGTGCACTTGGGCATTCTGAGGCACTGCTGCAACTGCCTCATGTACACAGACAACCCTCTTCTCTAAACTCCCAACACTCATTCTTATGGGATATACCCCTATATCACCAAATTGGAAGATATGCACTTTCCAGCAAATACTTGGCTAGCTGGTCAACACCTGCAACACACCCCATGGAACACATACCCCTCTAGTACACCCACTATCACAGCTCTGACATACAAACAATAACCAGACACCGACCTTCACTGAGGCCCTCAATAGACATATACCCAAACAGCAGAGACCACCAAGACAGACACCCGCTCAACCAACACATTACAGCACAAAAGGACATATATCTCACCTACACAGTGTGCCCCTCAACCTAAGCCCCAAAGGCTAACCACCTTGCCTGATACAGTAATCATAGGTGACTCAATAGTGAGGCACACTGATGTCCCACTCTCTGGGCTCAACATGGAGGAGGTAACAGTCAGCTATCAGGTGCCAGAATCCAACACATAACACACCCAGTCAGGTCACTCCACAACAACTACAAGTATCACTCTGCCATTGTCCATGTTTGTGTGAATGACCTGAGATGTACCTCCATGGACTATATGAAAAGAGACATAGTGGAGCTCTCAGATTATGTGGGCCAGGCAGGTATGACAGTGGCCCTGAGCAGTATACTACTGTCACCCAGAATGATACAGCAGTACAAACAACAAATGATTCGACTTCAACAATTGGTTTAGGTGTCTGGTGTCACTCTCATGGGATCCAGTATCTGTCTGCTTGGGATGACATGACTGATAGACTGCAATGGCTTGCCAGAGATGGCTTGCATCTGTCACCTCTGGGTTTCCAGGTACTGGCTAAGTGTCTTGCCACCCCTATAGTGCCTTTTTAGTCGGTGCTCCAAATCAAATTACCACCGTAACAGCTATGTGTGTGTATATATATATATATATATATATATATATATATATATATATATATATATATACAATCTGACAATCTGAGGGTCATGCTGCTCAACACTAGAGATCTACATCTTGAGATGCAGCCACTCAAAGCACTCCTCAAAATGGAGAACATTGATATTTGTGCTGTAATAGAGACCTGGTTTACAGCAGCAGACAGCACCCTTGCTCTACCAGCCTGTAACTCATTCCACACCTGTCAGCCCAAAAAACATGGACCACAGCTACAAAGGTGGTGGTGTCTCCATATTAATAATGGATATGCAAACATCCAGAGTAGTATCCTAGCATAATGCATCTGAGATACTTCATGTACAAATGACATTGGGTAATAGTGCAATCTAGGTCATAGCCTGCTATGGGTCCACATCCATGTCACTATACTCTCAATCCACACTCATCAACACCCTGGAATCTATCAAGGTCCAACCCAACACTCTCATACTAGGAAAGTTAAACTACCCCTCCACCAATGCTTCCTGGAATTCATCAGTTCCAATGCTCTGAAACAGCTCATTCTGACACCCAGTAGAGGAACCAACGTTCTTGACCTGTGTTGATTACTAACGTGTGGGACAGTTGCTTGACAACAATAGTCAATTGCTACCTGGTCAGATCCAACATAGATTAATTACCATGAAAATCCACATCTCACCAACACCCTCCACAAAGGTAACCACCTTGAAAAACTTTTCCAAAGCTGACTTTCGACTCATAAGAACAGAGGTGGCTAACTTCACAGCTCCCATGCGAATGGAAAATACCTGCATGACTGCAGAATCATACACAAATGCACTGTACAAACATGTACATCAATGCATTGAACTAGCCATACCCAACAGAACCATGACACACTCCTCCAAACACTGGAGGCCAATCTGGTGGCCCCCTGCCAATAATAACCTGTACAACAGAAAGAAGGCACTGTTGCAGAAAAAGGTGGAGTCCCAAGAGTGGTGAAACTCCCTTATTAGCCTCGACAACAACTTGAGATCCCTCATGAAATCATGTATAGCCACCTATGATGGCAGAATTGCAGCAGACACTGACAACAGTCACAAAGACTTTGATAGTTATATCAAGAACCTCCATGTCAATACCCAGAAGTTCTCTGAGTTACTGCACAATGCTACCTCCTATACTGAGCCAACAGATATTGCCAACATTCTTGACAACACATTCAGTGATCGCTTTACCCCTCTCTCTCCCCCCCTAGGCGAACAATCAGAATGCCAGAAGACTGCCAGGCACCCAGGATTACTGCCACACAGGTTACACCTGCATTGTCCATGGGCAAGAATACAGCTTCCATGGGGTCCCAAATTATATGTGGCTGTGTTCTACATGAATTACATACATACCTGGAACCACATCTGTGTGCACTGTTCAGTCACAGCCTCACCTCAGGCTTTATCCCTTCCAAATGGCACACTTCTACAGTCATCCCTCTCCATAAAGATGTGGTGACTACAGACCCTGGGAATTATCAGTCCAGTAGCTTGATTAGTCTGAGATATACAGCTATGAAGCACATCATCTGGGACTTGATCGGCAAATATATATGTAATCTCCTAACTTTGGACCCCACACAGTTTGGTTTTATGAAAGGGGGATCGTGCCTGCTCAACCTGGTTGACTTCTTTGAGTCAGTCACCAGGGCTGTGTATGACAGTAAGGCACTGCATACAGCCTACATCAATCTGGCCAAGGCTCTTGATAACATTCCTCAGTCTGGAATTATGGATGAACCCACCAAACTAGGCATTAACCCCTATATCACTGGGGGGGGGTTGCAAATTGCTGCACAGATAGAGCACACAGTGTGAAATTAGTGAGCTCCAAGTCAGACTGCAAGCCAGTCATGAGTGGAATCCCAAAGGGATCAGTCTTGGGTGCTTTCCTATTCAGCATCTACTTCTCAGGAGTCCAGGCCAACACAAACTCTGGCTGACCAAGTTCACAGACAACTGCAATCTGGGAGCCATCATTAACTCCACAAGTGATGCAGACATCTTACAGAAAGGCCTCACTCAGACCACTGACTGATGTCTGAAGGTTGATACCACAAAATGCATCATCAGCCCCTTTAGTAAAATTCCAGTTCCCACTAAGTGCAACATCGATGGGAGCCCATTGAACACTGTAGGCATTATAAGAGATCTGAGGACTCAGGTTGACAGCAATCTCTCCTTTTACCACCACATTGCCACTGTGGTCAGAAAATCCTTCTATGTGACACATCTCATTACCAAGGGTTTTGCATCCAGGAAGAAAGAGGTCATCATCTTTGTGTATTCTTCCCTCATTACAGCAAGCATCAAATATAATGGCCCATTTGGTGTATACCTCACTAAACACTTGCAACAGCTGGAGAGGCCACAGAAGTACCTCACAATGAGGATCCTAGGCATTAAACACATGTCCTACACAGACAGACTCAAAAGACTCCAGCTATTCTCTGTCTCATATCACCTACTTAGAGGCAATCTCTGCTTGACTTGCAAAGCCATGTCTGACCCAGCTCTTTTACAAATGCTACATCTAAAGACATCCCAATCTCTCTGCACCACACACTGCAGGGGCCTTGACCTCATTACCACAATCAACACAACATGCTGTAGGGACAGGTTCCTCACCAAGAGACTGCACGTACCTTGGAATGGACTTCCCCTACATGTCAAGCAAAGCACCTAGATGACTCTGTTCCAGAGAGATCTTGATGAGTGGATGGGTAATAAAAGTTTCACCCCAGGGATCACTCCAGTGGATCTACTTGATGGGGCAGTAGGAACTAATGTTGGGTGGCATAATGGCAGAGAACTTCTATGGGCTAGGCTTGTAACAACTCTAGGGACATTAGCCTAGAACACACAAGGGGAGTGACATCGGCATGACTGATAAAGTAGGCCAGTGGGTGGGTAACTTATCAAAATACTTCTTCCTACAAGCATACACACTTACACACACACGTACACACCCTCACACACATTTTCCAGATCTGAGACTAGAACCCCTGCCTATCTAGTTATTTGTACTATAGTGTTATGCAGTTATCGCATGCATTATGGAACTTACTGGACTGACAACAGGCCAAAGGTGCTGATAAGAGGAATGACTTCAGCATGACTGATAAAATATGCCAGTGGGTGGGACACTTATCAAAATACTTCGCCCTACATACATACACACTTTCACACACACGTTTGATAGATCTGAGAGTAGAACCCCTGCCTATCTAGTTATTTGTACTATAGTATTACACAGTTTTCACACGTGCTACAGAGCTTACTGGACTGACAACTGGCCAAAGGTGCTGACAAGGGCAATGACACCAGCATGACTGATAAAGTATTCTATTGGGTGGGAAACTTATCAAAATACTTCTTCTTACAAACATACACAGACAATCATTTGACAGATTTGAGATTAAAACCCCTGTCTAGCTAGTGAGTTGTACTATAGTGGTACACAGTTATCACACATGCTACAAAGCTTATTGGGCTGACACCTGGCCAAAGCCGCTGATAAGGGGAATGACATCAGCAGGAGATAAAGTAGAGCAGTGGGTGGGAGAATTATCAAAATACCTCTTCTTGCAAACATACACACTCACTCATTTGCCAGCTCTGAGATTAGAACCACTGTCTAGCTAGTGATTTGTACTATAGTGTTACACAGTTATCACACACGCTACTGAGCTTAGTAGGCTGACACCTGGCAAAAGGTGCCAATAAGGGAATAACATCAGCAGGACTGATAAATTGGGGCACTGGGGAGTATTGTAGGTGGGAATGGCCTAAAACTGTTTCACCTACAGAAAAACACACACACCCACACTCTCACATACACAACTATCACTCACACACACAGTTGCCAGTATTGTGATTAGAACTCCTGCTTATATAGTTATTTGTACTATTGTGTTACGTAGTTATCGCATACACTATAGAGCTTATAGGAGTGATCAGTGTCCAATGGTATGTTTAAGGTGAATGAAAGCAGCAGATCATGTAAAGCAGGGGAATGTGAAGTGTACTGAGTGGGAAAAGTCTTCTAATACTTGGACCTATGGAGACACACACACACACACACACACACACACACACACACACACACACACACACACACACACACACACACACACACACATGCACACACACACAGGCAGGTGATGTTATATTATAAACTCAACCTCAGTACTGTTACACAATGGGGCTCACCTTTTATACTGGCACATGCAACTGTTTACAACTGGTATGCTGCTGTCCACAGCAGGACATCACTGTATGCCATTCGGGGTATCTGTGTGTGTGACTCACTCTGTGCCCCCCATGTCTCTCTCTGTATCACTGTCTGTCTCTCAGTTCCCCACATCTATATATCTATATGTGTGTATGTTTGACATATGTTATCTGTTGCCTATATATATATATATATATATATATATATATATATATATATATATATATATGCATATATATATATATATATATATATATATATATATATATATATATATATATATATATATATATATATATATATATATATATATATATATATATATGTGTGTGTGTGTGTGTGTGTGTGTGTAGCTCACACAACAGATGCAGTTATATCACATATGGGCCACCTACAGCTAGCTGAGGGTAATCCTGTCTGATGTGTGTATGTGGGGACAGTTGAGGTGTACATAGCTGTCTGTATGCATGGACATATATTCACAATACAGTCATATATTCCGATGTGGGTTCAATCATGTCCTGTGATTCTCTAAGTGTAGGAGCAAGCCCAGTGTGACCTTCTATAGTTAGGGTGGGACTCTATTCCAGAGATAGGTGTACTCCAGTCCATGGTTTTGTCTGCTACAGCCATACCTCTCAGGAGAACACAGGACATTCCTCAGGGTACTTGTTTTGTTTAGCAGACATTTTCTGACATATCTGTAGTCTGAAACTGCAATGTATTGTGTCATTACCTAATGCCAGACATCCTCAAGTCATCACAGTGCTTTACCGGAGGACTACTAGTTGTATGATGCATAGACCAATATTATGAGGGCAGCTATGTAAATTCTTGCCCAACAAGGCCATTTGTGAGGTGTGGCTACAGCCAGTGTAGTAATGACACACAGCTGTGTAAACAGTCCAGCAAACTGGTGATATAGTGACTGGGGATCTCCTGCTTGTGTGGTATCTTTCTAAACTGACATGTCATATACTTGTGTGTGCATCCCCCTGACCTGTACATGTTTTGGCAGGATGTCCAGGTGTTTGCCTAGAGGTTTCATCATTGTGTTTTTATGACAAGTTAGTTACATATAATTGAAGTGTGATGTTACAAAATAATACAGACATTACCGTTTCAGAATACATAACCTTCAGAGCATTCCTGCTGCTGCAAACCCCTCACCCTAACAACTTTCTCAGTTAAGAATTGGAATATATTAACAGTCTCAGAAGAAATTAGAACTCTTGTTGGCAATAAACCCTTGTTTATATTTCGAACATGCAACAATCTTAAAGAAATATTTGCCA
The DNA here is from genome assembly GCF_019279795.1 of Protopterus annectens. Taxonomy (NCBI): domain Eukaryota; kingdom Metazoa; phylum Chordata; order Ceratodontiformes; family Protopteridae; genus Protopterus; species Protopterus annectens. Next base: position 205,196,933 of record NC_056746.1, on the reverse strand, counting down.
GAAATTTTGCTAATGTAGTTACATACTCTGACTCCTTAACCCCAGGAACGTTTCCATGTGGATCTTGTAATATGTGCAAATATATCACTGATGAGCAGCTCTATACCCATGTACAGAAAGTTTTTGTATTTAAACCCACGAAGCACTACGATTGTAATAGTAATAATTTGATATATATGGCTAATTGTACTGTCTGCCCTGCTTTCTATGTTGGTTTAACAACCAGAAGACTAAAAGATCGTATATACAACCATACGTATGACATACGCAAATCTAAAGACACCAATGCCCTTGCCAGGCATATTCAGCAACATTCTAACCATGATTTCAGGTTTAGGGTTTTACAGACCTTACAGAAGAGCAACAGATTGGGTGATAATACTAACCATCTAGCCAAACTAGAACTGAAATGGATCTTTAAAACAGGAGCGCACAGAGATCCAGGTATTAACAATTATATCTCTCTGAGGCCCATATTGAAGTCATAGAATATATACTCATTGAAATAATGATTATTTTAAATATATTTCGTCTGTTTGATTGATCTGTTAAAAAGTTAATATTAGAACCACAATTAGTTATTAACTTATAGATTATTCTCTTGTCCAGTTAGGTATTTTATTGCAACCTGGGTATGTCAGGTACAGATCTATAATACACATACAATCCACGTTCATAACAAAGTGCTTTTGTATTAAGACTGGCCTGAAGTGTTAAGTATTAGTTTCATACAGGCCAGACAATTGAACTTAACATGTCTTTATATAAATTAAATAATTCCAATAATATATTTGATGATATTTAGTTTATGAGCTAGTTTAAGAATGAGATAAAATTCCAATTTAATGCATGAGTTATATAAGCTGGTCAGTTAGTGTATTCTTTTACAATAAACAGAGCAAGGGTTCTTTAGTATAGATGATAAAAAATTTTTGTAACCTAAAAAGTTTTTTGTAACCTAGAAACATGAAACTTTTGGGAAACCAATGGTCAGTTAATACATTGTATTTATCAGTACTGTAATTTAATAACTTCAACTTAGTTCATAACTTGAACTTTTTTACATTTCTAGTTTTTTGTCTTGAGTGAGGTTCAATGAGACAATAGTGTTTGGTGGAGAATAACTAATTGTAGTTTCCAATGAACAGTATAATAAGTTATGAGCTGTAAGATTTTCTAGAAATCAAGTAATAGGTAATTTTGACATAATTTTAGTCCCCAATACTAGTTTAATTCTATGACAATATTTATATTGGGAAATATGAGATGTTTGAAATATAATAGGATTATGCATGTATACTATATCTAGATACTTGATTCTTTAGAGCAGTTGAGATTAAATATAACTTTGTTTTAGTATAATAATATTTAATATGTTTTTTAGTTTGTGAAATATTTTCTTTCTATATTTTTAATATAAAGTTAAGGTTCATGTAGTACAAGATGTCAACATGAAACATAATAAGAGCTACAATTGTGACTAGGGTTGAAGTATGGCTTGAGAATTACTTAACTAATTGTTGAAGAGGGTGACTTTTAACCCAAGAAACAGAAGGTTTTGGCATTTAATATGAACTTACACCTGAACGAATGCAGGTTTTTAAACTATAGATATACATTTTTGAATTGACGCGGACCTCCGCTTGAATCTGCAGCTGTTCTTTCAGCGTTACTAAAATCATTGTAAATAGCAGCAGAGCGAGTTCACTACCATTTAATTATGTATAAGATATTTAATAAGTAAAAAGAGGAGCATTGAGTGACATTGCTTATAAGTCTTAGTTGAACTAAGCACGGACGTAGAATAACGCTTTGAGACGTAGCTTATTTGAGCTCTCTTAGCGTTATATTCTAAATAAGCAAAGCAACGTATGCAGCATATTACTGCTGTTTTAATATAGAGCTTGATTCAAAGGGGATTAGTTTTTATTTTATTTTACTATATGTAAAATTTCATGTTTTTGAATATATATAACATTTTTAACATCAATATTTTTGGCACTACACTTTTGTTAAATGAACAACCATTTGCCCTTTAACAAAGTAATTCGGATTTACGGAGGGACAATGCAGTCATGGTTCATCAGCCTGCATTTAGCACAACCTTAGAGTAATGTTTTGGAAGGAAGTGAACGGAAGTTTTCTATTATTGGTCATTTAACAAACCTGGAACTAGGAATAGAATATTCTTCTTGACTTAGAGCAGAGACAACTTTAAGGTAACTCGCTCACAATATATTTATTTTTATGCCTTTTAGAAATACTAGCAATCAGGAGTTTTTAGAATATTAAGGCTTACAAATTAGATGTGAATGCGTTGAAGAACTGTTTGTTTTTAACAATGTATTTTTGAATTGAAAGGTTTTGCACATTTCCATGTCATCTGCTATACGAACAGAAGTCACACCTTTATTTAATTGTATGCCTCATTGTGGAATGGTTGAGCTTTACTTCTTAATTGTTAGAAAGCTGCTATTGGATGTTGATGACTATTTGAACAGAGAAACTTCTTAGTTTAATTGTGATCTGAAGAAGCGTGCCATGTGCACGCGAAAGCGCTTATCCCTTCATTCTTCATGTTTTTTATGCTGATTCTTGAATAAAAGAAGATTGTGCTCTTACTTCTCGTGGTGTGTCCTGAGGTTTTCCTTTGGATAACTTTCTCAGTTTATAAGGGTGATATTTACAACACATGCCTATCATTGTGGCTTTGTTCCTCTTTCCATTCTGCCTTTCTCCAGACATCTTGCTGTCAGAGGTTGGGAGTTATGGGTGTGAGTACAGAGTTCATTCAACTGTGTAGGCATGTACATTATTGTAAAAGCAAACAAAAAAAAAGGATTATTGAAAATGGCCACTGGCAACAGTACCACAAAGCACTTATATTCACACAAGCCTTGGCACCTCTGCTACACATCCTTCAAGATGTCACTAATGTGTAGTATATTCCACAAAGCACTGTCACTTCCAGGTATGTCAGTGGCAGAGCAGTGGGTGTCACTGACATGCATAACAATTGGCACGGCAATTATCTGCACATGGCCTTGTCAAAGGCAGCACTGTACCTAGGGCAGAATGTGCTGGCCAGATCCAGACAGTATTAACCACACATACACATAGCTCATTGACCCCTGTATATTGTAGACAGGCAACATGTTTTCATGATTATTGGTACAGCCCTGCCAATGTGTGCTATGCTGCTAATTCCATGTAAACATATATGTTACTGCATTTGTGTGGGTATATGGGGGGGCACACCTGTCAGCTGTACACATTCACACAAACTGTGCTGATATTTGCTTCACATTTTGGTTCCATTTACCATACTATTGTGCCCTGTCTTGGGCACTGGAGGCATATCAGTAAAGACCCCAGGTCAGATTGTACTGGCATACATTTGAGTTTCAGACTTCTTACCCTTCATAGCCTTACTGCAACTGTGGAACCTGCTGTGCTATCACTGTGTGAGTCTGTAGGGTGTCAATTCAACATTGCTGCCATTTGTGTGCCTTTACCAGACATTTCTCTGTGGTTTTCTACAGCTGACTTGCTGTGTGGGTGTGAAAGGTGGTTATGGGACCCCCACTCTGACAGCCATGCCTGTGACCTATGACCCCCCCCCCCAGTTAGTTGTTCCCACACCTATACTGCAGTGGGATTTGCCATCTTGGGTATTACTGCATTGTGCGTGGAGGCCAGTTTTGGCCAGACATTTCCTGGTGTCCCACATAGCTATCAGTTGTGTGCTGCTATCTCAGTAGGCCACCCCATTCCCTTGCATGCATGCAACATTGCCATAGATATGCTAGCAGAACATACTATTCGATTCATTTATTGTTAATAAGACTGACTTACCTTGTGCTTGTAGTGGTTGTGAGGATGGTGCTTGAGGGCCGCCTATGTTGGATGCACACAGTTCACTGCCTATACATGGTAAGTTACAGATAATGTGATGTGTGTGTGTCATCCATTTTACTGTGTGTGTGCGCGAGTCAGAGAGAGGTGTCAGTCCCTGGGGTCCCTACAGTGTCAGTGTGTGTGCTGTGTGTTGCCACTTTCCCAAGGCATGAGCATACTGGGCATGCTGTCATCTGCCTACAGGAACAGGCTCAGGGGCCTCCTCCTGTGAGTCCCTCTGTGCCTGTGGGGACCTTGGCAATGGCGGAGGGCTGCATTGCCTTTCCCTGTGCTGTTCCTGCTGCAGCTGTTTCCACAGGATAATATTTTGTAGCATGGTGCATACTATCAACATGTGTGCACATGTGGCTGGAGAGTACTGCAAGGCTCCACCAGATATGTCAAGGCAGTGAGACCGTGACTTGAACATCCCAAACACATGCTTTATTATGATCCTGGTTTGTGCGTGTGCCTCATTATGGTCTTCTTGTGTCGGTGTGTGTGCATTCCTGATGGGTGTTATCATCCATGATTCCAGTGCATAGCCAGCATCCCCCACCAGATGGCCATACAGGGTGCCCCCACTGGCAAATACCTTGTACAGCTGTGACAAATACCAGATGTGGGAGTCGTGATAGCTTCTAGGGCTGCCAGCACACACATTCATGATAATGCCCCGGGTATTGTACATGACCTGGCAGTTGATGGAGGGGAAGCCCTTCCAGTTTGTGTAGACTCTACCCTGTTCACCGGGTGGTTGCTTTGATGTGGATGTGCATGCAGTCTATGGCACCCAGTACCTATGGGTATTCTACTACATGGTGGAAGAGACGCATACTGCTGGTTCTCTTCTCATGGGTGTTGAGGAAGTAAATGTGCTCTCCAGCATATGGTAGCATGGCATGCAAGAACTGGTGGAGTACCCTGGATGCAAATGCCTGTGATACTCCCCATGATGTCCCCAGTAGGTCTTTGGAAAGTACCTGTAGCTAGAATTCGTACAGTTACACATACCTTGGTATTCACTGGGATGGGTTACCCTCTGTTGGCTCTAGCTCTGAGTTGAGGCTGGCACAGCTCAAAGATTTGCTGAAGTATGTCTCTGTCCACCCTTAGTGCTCTACTGTCTCCAGATCATGTAGCCCCTGGTAGGATTCCCTGGGTCTGAACACTCTTCTCCTCCTCCTTGGTCTGTGGCATTTGTCAGCATTGTCCTCCTCTCCGCTGTCAGCCTCTAGTACATAATGATGGATCAAAGCAATGGCAACACCAAACATTTTTCCAGTTAAAAATTCCCCTGCATGTATACACCAATGGTGCAGTTTGTGGGGAAAAAAGACTGTAAGGTGTTTGCATAGTTTATACTGTTGTGCTACAGATGCTGCCTGTATGATTGGCTGACTATGATACATTCCAGCTGCCACCTATATTACTCATGTCTTTGTTTTGGCCACTGTGAGTGTTAGAGGCATTAGTGGTAATTTGTGCATGATTGCCATTATTCTGCTGTTGCCCTTTTTTAAATAGTGTTTTACTTACATCTCCTCCCAGTTTCAGCTATGCAGCTACCTGCCAGCTGTATTACTGTGTGCTTTGTATGGCCATTGTGAGTTGCAAGAGTCCCATATTAATGATTTCTACTTAATTTCTCCTTTATTGTGCTGTTACTCTTTAATTTTTTTACATCTTCTCCCAGTTTCAGCTATGCAGCCACCTGCCAGCTGTATTATTGTGTGCTTTGCATGGCCCATTGTGAGTTGCAAGAGTCCCATATTAGTGATTTCTACTTCATTTCTTCTTTATTGTGCTGTTGCCCTTTATTTTTTTTACATCTCCCATTTTCGGCTATGCAGCCACCTGCCAGCTGTATGACTGGGTGCTTTCAATGGCCCATTGTGAGTTGCAGAATCCCATATTGCTGATTTGTACTGCATTTCCCTTGTTCTGCTATTTTCTTTTTTTCCCTATAGCCTTCTTGTTTAAGCCCCGGTGTGCTGCCCAAACCCTTTTAACTAGTGTAAACAGCAAGAAATGGCCCTCCCGTGGGCACAAACATACTCCTCAGTTCATGGAATAAGTGTATACTGCCTCAGACACACACCCTTGCTTAGCTGTGCATAGCTAAGCACAAACCCGGGCAACAGAGCTCCAATGTACTCAGAGCAAGCATGACACCCCCCTTTTCATGTTAGTTGCTCCTGCTGTCTACACAATGGTGTTACAGCACCTACACAGTTAGGTGCAGTGTGACACTTAGAAGAATTTTGTGATTCAGTATAAGTTCCCTCATTAACATACCCCACTGCCTTCATCCGTAGTTAATGCAATACACAAGAGCCTTCCCCCTTAGCAACCACTGTTCCCTGCCATTGTTTTGATTCTGCTTGCCATTGACTATAATGGCAAAATGCAACTTTCCCCTAAAATGGACTCTTCATAGTTATTTTTTTATTTTCCGCACAATCCCTTTTGTGCGGCACTTCCCTATGCTTAAATAGCTGAGATTGGCCAAAAAATAATAAACTTTTATTTTTTAAAGAACTAAACACTTTAACATGTCACTGGTCATATATTTGGCCATTGGCAGGCCTACGGATTAAGGTACATGCTTTTACTGGAGCTGTCATAGCTTCGTTTTCATTTTTGCAGAAATGTATTCGGCTAGCAGCCGAATACATTTCTGCAGTTAACACTGTTCCTGCATGGCTACCTACCTGCTTCCTGGACAGCTATTTTACCTCATTTGCATGGTTTTTACCAGCAAATGAGGTGATTAGCATCCCACATGGGTTTCCATGCAGGAACAGTGTTAGCTTGCTCTTGCATGTCAATACGGCATTCATGGATCACCCAGCAGCCATATTCCGTGCAGGAGTGGCTACACTGCTCCTGCACAGAAATTTAGCATTGTGAATCCTGGGGAAGGTATCTGTCTACCCATTAATCTAATAATACAGAACAGTTACACAATGACCTTCTAAAAATAGAAAACAAATCAGTTTGTTGTCATCATGTTCAGTAGGTTCTTAAGTTTTATCAATGAATTTAATGCCGAGTTCTGTCTAGTTGTTCTTTCTTTGATTGTTGAAATCTACATCTGACAAGCTTCAGTTGCAATGCTGTAAAATTCTTTCAGTGTTGGGCTTGTATTACTTTTCCAGTTTCTTGTTATTACTATTCTTGCAATTGCTAAGATGGACCAAAGAAGATGGAAATCAATCTTAGTAGGCATTTTTGATATGTATTTGATTGCTTTTCAAATCATGCCTATTTGTGTATCTAGTTACAGTAGTGATGCCATAGATACGTTCTTTAAAATAGGTTCCTGTGACATTCTATATTCGGATCCTCAGATGCAGAGTTCCTGTTTACTGAACTTTTGCTCTGTTTGAATCAATACTTTCTGAGATCTGCATTTTCAGTCCTCTCCTTTTTTAAGTATTGTTATTCTATTTTTTCAAAGCTATAGAGCATGATTTTCTGATTAGACAGCACCTCATTAATCAAAACTTTTTTTCCCTGTGGTTTTATGAAACCAAGTTAATCCCTTTCAACGATGCCAGATTTTCATGGCCTCCTTTCATTCTATAACAGATGAAGTCCTCAGGTCAGCTTTTTAGAATGACTTGGAATTCCACTGAAAGACGTGCATAGTTCCATGCATTCCTTTGTATTTATTATTTTGAAAGTAGTGCTGTTTCCCTCTTGAATTAATGTACTTACTCCCAGCAGCTTTCCATTACATTGCATTGTCTCACATATGTAGCTATTTGCCAGTCTTTGTGATACAACACTTTTTGTTGGTATTGTCTTCAGTGATATAAAACTGTCATTTTTATTTATGTAGTAATATTCTGATATTTACAGAAATGTCCTGATTGTCACTGTATCACTGAGGCATCTATTAATCTCTACTTTTCTCAGGGGAGGCCTGCTTTGGTCTCTATTTATTTATCATTCATATAACTGATCAGCTCTAACTATGCATAACCTCTTGTGTATAAACAAACATAAGGCTAAAGATGACCCAGTACAAATATGTCAGGAAAAATGTGGTACATAACATGTCACATGCAAATATACAGTCAACAGCCTTCAAGTGACTACAAAGAGTTGAGACAGAAGAATACACTGATAATTCTCAAACTATTAATACATGTAAGTAAATTTGAAAATTAACACAGAATTGAGATGGCTTATGGTGCACTGCAATATACAGTGAGCACAATATATATATATATATATATATATATATATATATATATATATATTAATTTTTTGTTTTACTGTTTTTTACTGCACAAATTTTGTTGATTTTTGAATTAGTCACTTATTAGCAACTTGGCTAGTTTAAACATTAAATGTGTTAGTTTATAGCTGCTTCCAGCTGCTCGTGTTCAAATCATATTCTTGTAACTTGCAAATTAGCGGATTTCAAAGGTGGCATAGAGCTGTAGATTTTTTCAGATTGTATTCCTGACATGTAATTGGTAGAACAGCATATGATAATTTGATAATGTATTTAACATATATTATTTGGGATTAATTTTACTTTAACAATTAAGTAATAAATTAAAATCATATTGGTTCTCATTTTAGATTGCTAAATTACAACTATTTATATCTATTGTTATATAGTTCAAATCATGGTGTTTTTCAGAAACAACTCAATATTCAATGATTTAAACCTGTAGGTTTTGTAGATTTAGTTTCAGATTTATTCTTAGTGCAAAACATTTGGACATATTACAAAGCATATTATGTAAGCCTACTATTATTAGTCTTTCTTTTTATGTGAACTAGGCCTAGCATCCTAGTATTTTCACTTTGTTCCTTAACTTTTAAAGGGCCTGTTTGAGAGTCAGCAAAATGGTGCCCATGTAGCAGGTCAGCCTGCACAATATTCTACTCTGTAGTATTTATTAAATTTTACTTTCTGGATCTCATCAAAATGTTCAACACCGGAAGTATACGCCTCACTGGTGAGATCAGATCATAAACTAATCTCGCTGGAGGTCCTCATCCCGCCCCCACCTGAAACAAAAAGGACCACAGTGAAAAACTTCTCAAAAGCCGATTTCACACTTCTAAAAACTAGTGTTGTCTCCTTTAAGGCCCCTGAGCCAGTGGTAAACATTACTCAAACCGCTGAATCACTTACAAATGCCTTCTACCAGCACCTACAGGACTGCATGGATCAGGCAATCCCAAACAAAACTAAGACTCTCTGTACCAAAGACAAGCGTCCAGTCTGGTGGACCCCAGCCATAAACAAGCTCTACAACAAAAGGAGGAAGCTACTACAAGATAGAGCAAAATCCTTGAAAGGTAAGACACCTTTGATCATTATAAGTAAAAACTAAGAGCTCTCATAAAATCATCCAAGGCAAATTTTGAGAGAAAATCGCCAAGGACTCTAAAGACAATCATAAGGCCTTCTTTAGCTATGTTAGAAACCTAGGAGGAAACTCCCAGATATGCTCAGAATTAGTTCAAAATGATGTGAAAATTACTGAACCTACACACATTGCTAACATACTGGCTGACAGGTTCAGTGCAAACTTCTCCCCCTCCCCAAAGGAGAGATATCTATTCCAGAGGATTGTAGCCCCCAAACATCTCCAACGCCCAGGTGAGAACTGCCCTCACTAAGGCAAAAACACAGCATCCATGGGACCGGATGGTGTCCCCGGCTGTGTGCTTCATGAACTCAACGAGGAATTAAACCCACAGTTAGGACAGCTGTTTAATCTTAGCCTCACCTCAGGATACGTGCCAAGGAGTGGCGACGGCGACTGTGGTCCCACTTCATAAGGCGGTGCCTCCACAGACCCTGGAAATTACCGCCCCATTAGCTTGACAAGCCTTATCTGCAAAGCCATGGAGAGGATCATAATGGAACTCATAAATAAAGACATAGGGAACTTGCAGACTTTGGATCCAACCCAGTTTGGCTTTGTCAAAGGCAGATCCTGCCTCTTAAACTTGGTTGACTTTTTCGAGACAGTCACCAAGGCCATTGATGAGGGAAAGGCAGTCCATACAGCCTACCTCGACCTGGCAAAGGCCTTGACACAATACCCCACTCAGGTATCATCGAAAAACTCATCAGCTTGAATGTAAACCCATACATCACAAGATGGGTTGCAAACTGGCTAGCGACAGAACCCACAGGGTCAGAGTTGCTGGAGCCATGTCAGACTCAAAGCCTGTCACAAGTGGTGTCCCACAGGGCTCAGTCCTGGGTCCACTCTTGTTCGGCATCTACTTTTCTGAAGTACAAGCAAACACAGGAGGGTTATGGCTGACAAAGTTTGCAGATGACTGCAAACTGGGCCATAGTCGAAAACACATCTGACACAGATATCCTCCAGAAGGGCCTCACAGAAACGGATAACTGGTGCCAGAGCCATGGCCTGAAGTTAAACGCCAAAAATGCATAGTCATACCCTTCGGGAAAAACAAGGTTACCCCTAGCTACCATATAGGTGACAATCCACTGAGCACAGAAAAGTCATCAGGGATCTGGGGACCCAAGTTGACAGTAGTCTTCGTTTGACACTCATGTTGCTAAAGTAGTTAGGAAAACCTTCTATATCGCCCACCTGATCATGAAGGGATTCACATCTAGATCAAGGGAGGTCATCGTCCCCTGTACTCATCACTCATTAGACCTATGACTGAGTACAATGCCCGTTCGAATGTATCTGGCCAGACACCTGATGCAGCTTGAAAGGCCCCAAAAGTTCCTCACCAAAAGGATAAAGGGTCTCAAAAATATGTCTTATGCTGCCCGACTGAAAGAACTCCAGCTTTATTCAGTCTCATACCGCTTGCTCAGAGGTGACCTGTGCCTGACATATAAGGCCATGTCAAACCCAGATTTGATGAATATGCTTCACTTCAAAAATCTAGATCCCTCAGAACCACAAGGGCGGGAGACTTAAACCTTGACACGGTTATAAATAGAACGTGCTGGAGGGACAGATTCATCACCCAGAGACTCCCTATGCTGTGGAACAAAATCCCGGTACATGTGAGGCAGAGCACCTCGCTGGCCTTGTTCAAGAGGAATCTTGACCAATGGATGGGAGATCGCAGATATACCCCAGGGATTACTTCAGTGTCACTGCTTGACAGAGGCACAGAAAAATGATAGGCATAGTTTTTATTCAAACTAAAGGGGTGGCGAAAGCCACATAACTATGGGCTAGGCTTATAAATGCCCTTGGGCAGATAGCCTAGTATGAACCTATGAACCTATGAACCTATGAATCAGAATATAGCCAATGTGATAGCATCTGGTGGAAGTTTGGCAACAACAGTACATGTTGTTTGGTTTGGGTAATGTCCATTATAAACCTTATAGCTTGAGATATTTCTCTGTTGCTGATATTTTATTCATGTGATGATGTGTGGCGGCATTCATGTTACACTAGTTTTAGTGTGACAAATTACTTCAAGCTTGCAAACATCATCTATTTTTGGACTTTTGTTATTAGTAAAAGGGGTGAAATTTAAGTATATATTGTCATTCAAATGCTTTGTAGACTACTGTGACTGTTTTCTATTGGGAATGTTATTCATAGAGTTAAGGAATGCAAAGTAGCAATACAGAATTACTGTGGTGAACCTGGAAGCACTATTACTTCTAGATTGTTGATTCATATTTGCTTATGTGCTGTTGGCACTGTGCAATCTGTTTTTAGATTTGAAATGTCATTCTCCATGCCATTTACTGAAATTATAAGTATGTCATTTGTATTAATTTTAGGAATGTTATAATGGGAATCTAGTCATACTTGACTGGTGCTTTTATGGCGGCTTTATAGAGACACTTTACATCTAATTTTGAACTAACAATATTATGTTATGGCCAACTGATTGCAATATAAGCACATGTAGTCACTTGGACATATCTTGGAATATTGCAAATTGATACTTTGCATTCAGATATCAATCTTATCATTAAGAGATACAGCATCTGACAATATATGAACAAGAGTCAAGTCAACTTTAAGTGGTATTGAATTAGTGAAGCTATCTAAATGAAATATGTTATTTTAAATATATTGCAGTTTTGAAAAATACAGCTTCTATGCTAGTTAATGATTTTGGGAAAATTTCTGATCAAATAAATATGATTCTTTCGTGGAAGCTCAGCAATAACTCAAAATTTTACATGAATCAGATTTTTCTGTTTTTGAATAAAAAAATGGGACCAAATTTGTGGGGCAGGCTGCTATCCCATCCAGATTATTGGCCAGTTAGTCAAATATAACCATGGCTTGAATAATATCAGTTCAATAAATGAAAACAGGATACCTCATATTCACCCTCAAACTATTCTATCAGCTTTTTACTGTGCATAAGTCAATATATATGCTTCTTGTAACCATATATCAGTTTACAGGATGTTATTAACATTTGAGATTGTTTTATTGTTAGTGCTCTTCCAAAAGATAAAGTCATTCACACAGATAGTGATTCCTCCATCCAAGAAGTCCTAAACATGATTTCAACTATCAAGCTTGGTAAAGCTTCAAGGTTTGGTGACTTTGATACTTCTTTCTACAAAATAATTAAGGACCAGCTAACTCCTGCATTGCTGAAATGTTTAATTATATCAAGTTCAAACTGGCATTTCTGATAAATATTTAAAATTAGTCTAAAATTATTTTCATTTTGAAACCAAATTTGGACTACCTATTTATCAGAAATTGCTTTCTATCTCTGATATGAGCATATATAAAAAATGTTTTCAATCATTTTAGCTACTTAAAGCTACATATCTCCAGGAAATAAATGTATACCCTGATTTGTCACTAATTTGTCATAATGTGTATAAATGTTTACTGCTCTCCAAGTTCATGCACCAGCACTTTCTGCTATTGCACAATGCCTACCTGACTCCCCACAAACTTGCAGCTGTGTACAAAGTATCTTCTCCTGAATGTATATGATGTGGGAAGAATTCAAGTGATGACATGTTTCATAATTTTTGGGGATAAAGTTCTATTCAGTCAATCTGAAATGTTTTTGGAACAATTTATTGAACTGTACACTCACCAATAACAACAACAACAACAACAAAATGACTGCAAATGAGATATCTTCTCAGTTAGTTTACGTATTCAGTATCATTCCTCTAATAATAATTATTAACTTTGCTTTTCCTCAGTTTGGGACAAATTCTTTATAACTAAGCATTAGTTAAAAAGTTGGTATTTTGTTAAAATTATGGTGTGACTTTTATAAGAAATGTTTATTATCATGGAAATATTCACAAACATTTCTGAAAGACTTAGTAAGACCTGTAAATATATGAAATTGCTTATTATGATATGCTGTAAATGAAAATACCAAGCTTGGTTAATGTTTTAGACTAAAAAAGTAAGTACTTAATGATTCATAATTAGTTACATAATATAAACTTACTGGTATACAAATGCATGCATGTTAATTGGAGAAGGCAATCACAGAGTCCCTGCTGTAAACAGAGCACTATCCTCAACCTAAAAAGTTCATTTAGATGTAGTTCTCAAAAATAAAAGCAAACAAAAGAAAAGCCACTGTTGCTATGTTCTCTATTCTTCTAAAAGGAGAAGATAAACACAAGTATCAATATCTGGAAGACAAACTTCTACCCCCTCTGAAGACATACATAACAGACAAATACCTAAACTGTTAAAAATGTCAGGAGTTCACAAATAGCCTCTCCTAAATATGATGCATGTGTGTGTCTGACTTCTTAAAAAGGAAAAGATACAAGCTCCATGTACCATAACACATTATGCAGGTATCATCACATACATTTCCCGCATACATGCGGTTTATTAGGAAACCATTTTGTATAATAGAAATAATACTCTCTTGTTTGTGAATAATGCATGACTTATTCACAACTGTGGATAAATCCTGCATCACCCATAGCCAATCATGGATTATTGCTTAATTCTGTATGTGTTTTGTTCTCTCCTTCTTGGTCTGAAATAGAAACATTAGCAGTTTATTGTGTTATTTGTAATTTTGCTGTGGCTCCATACAACATAGCAATTATGTTCATAAGGGAATTTATTTGTGGATTATAAAAGCTCAATATGTATATCTTATCCTTACAGTATTATTATTCAATCCAGTCATGACAATATTTCTTTAAAGATCAACAAGAAAACTAGATAGAACTTCAGATATAAAAGAGCATTTGTTACAACCTATGCCTAAAAATGTAATTAACAAATATTGTTGGGCATTATTGAATACAAGTTTGACATGACTGTTACTAGAAAGATGTTTTTTTTTCACTCACAAAGAATTAGAAAAATAGGGGAGTATTTGAATATTATATATACTTTAAATGCTGGTCAACAGGATGATGCTGTGTGATAACTATAATTTCTGTAGGATCATAGGAGAAAACCATGCTAACTGTTCTGAAAGGCCATTTTAAGACTAGTTAGTAACCTGTGGTCAGAATCATACACTGTATCTTGTGTCTATGAAGTAAAGACCTTAACCATTATGTTATACCAATCCTCCACATATCTATATCTATATCTATATCTATATCCATATCTATATCTATATCTATATCTATATCTATATCTATATCTATATCTATATCTATATATATATCTATATCCAACAATTTTTGGTATACAGCATGTAGAAAAACGTTTATTTGTGAATGGGTTATAAATTTAGCAGTAAGACCTTGTCCTTCTTTTTAAGTTTTTTAGAATTATATATTTAAACTTATGTTTATCATCAATGTGACTAGTAATATTCATATTTCAATAGGTGAGATGATAATGATCAAATTAGATTGCACTGATGAAGGTGGAAACAATAAAACAATATCTATCATCCTTGTCATTGATAAAGATATTTTGAACTGTGGAACATCTTATTGCATTGTTTTTTATTTTTTCTGGAGCTCTGCTTTTACCTTCTTGACTGAGTTCTGAGAAACACACATCTTTTATTCTTTTTCCATTTTCTTTAACTTCTAACTATGTCTTCTAGTGTAGAATATTCTTAAATAATGTTTGATAAATGTTGCAGTAAAGATTAGTGTTTATTCTATGAAGAACATAAAGAGACGTTTCAAAGACAGATGCTTGAGAACAATAGAACAGTCTGACAATGTTAGGTGAATAGCTCATGGGTGATACTCGGACAAATTGTATTTCAGCATAGTAGCACTCAACAATTAGTTTTGCCTTCCTGAAGGGAATGCAGGGCTAAAAATCAGTATCAGAATTCAAAAATGCTGAAAGTCATGTCTTGTAATTATCATTACCTTTCGTCAACATCATTCAGAAGCTTTCCATTTAGATATGTAGCATTCTTAACTTTTTTTTGTTAAGTTTCTGTTTTTTATGTAATTTTTACAGCAAGGAAAGTTAAATATCGCCTACTATTTTCTTGTGAAATGAAGGAGGACTACATTTTTTTTCTCAGGTAAACATTTTTGCTTTGATGGACTACGGGTAGAAATAAAGGTCTGGCCCTTCATTCTAAGCTGAAAACACATTTTGCAGTCTGTTTAACTGTTTGCTACCTTTTCCACCAAATCTATTGTATAATCTCTGTCCAGAAACATATTTTTTCAAGTAATTTAATTCTGCCTGAAAAATTTTGTCATCACTGACTAGTCCAGACAGTCTTATCATTTGACCCTTAATAAGAGTGTTCTTTTGCCACTTACAGTGATTTCTTGTAAACTGTTAAGTGTTTGAAAAGGTTGCTTTTCTGTAAACATTTGAACCATATGTGATGCCTGTGCCCTGGCCCAGCAATCAAGGAGCCTCAATCCTCACCACTAACACCAATGAGGGGCATCTCATATAAGAGGAAAGGATAACAAATACACACAGTAAAGTGCAATTTCCCTTAAGAGCACACAGAGTTCACAGTCAGTCTGTGGCTGGTCGCTCCCTTGCTCTCCAGGTCCCCAGTAAGACTCCCCACTGGCACAACTATGGGGTCCAGATCTCAGCCTAGTGGGCGAGCTAAAACCTCCAGCACCCTCTCTGTCCAACCAATGCTTTCTGTCCCTGCCCAAGTAGCTGACACACACACACACACACACACACACACACACACACACACACACACACACACACACACACACACACACACACACACACATACACGCTTTGAGAAGAGTTTATACAACCACACAGACTTTTACTTGGTCAGTAGAGTGCACTGTTGTTACATTTTTTTTTCAGTTCCACATGTAACACTATTTTTACAATTTAAGACAACAAGCCTGTGGTTTACATTAATATTTACAGATGACAGAATTATCTCCAAAATCCTATCTGGCTAGGCTGGCAACCTTCACCTATCTTTAACCAATCTTCACATATCTCCCCCCCTTGGAGAATTCAAGCTAGTTTTTCAAGTGATCCTTGAGAAATACTGCTTGAGGGAGTTAGGTCTATCTGAGTGTACGTTACTCCATTCCTTGTCTTGAAAGCACATCTGCATTGGCATTGCTAATCCCACTGTGGTGCTGCATGGACATATCATATGCTTGCAACCCCAGGCTCCATGTTAGCAACTTGGCATTTTGCTGGCTGGCTCTGTTTAACCATGTTAGGGGGTTGTGATCTGTCATAACAGTGAATTTCCTTCCATACAGATAAGGCTGAAGTTTCTGTAGTGCCCACACTATGGCTACACACTCCTTTTCTATAGCTGCATAGCATTCCTCCCTAGGTTGGAGCCTACAACTGAGATAAACCACTGGGTGCTCTTCTCCCTCTGAAGAAATCTAAGTACAGCCCCCACCCCATGGTTCGAAGCATCCACCTGCACAACAAATTCTTTGCTGTAATCTGGACTGGCTAACACAGGGGGTCCTCCCAAAGCTTCTTTAAGCTTCTGGAATACCTGCTCACATGCTGGGGTTCACACTACCTTATCTGGCCTGTTCTTCCTTGTCAGGTCTGTGAGGAGAGCAGCTATGGTACTATAACTGGGGATTAACTTTCTGTAGTACCCTGCTGCCCCTAAAAATGCCCTTACCTGCTTTTTAGTAACAGGTGCAGGCCATGCCTGAATGGCTTCCACTTTGGCAGGTTCTGGCCTTATCTTACCACTCCCCACTCTATGTTCTAGGTATGAGACTTCTGCCATACCCACCTGACATTTGCTCGGCTTAATGGTGAACCTGCCCTCTGTAGTCTGCCCAGCATCTCCCTGACATGTTGAAGGTGCTCTTGCCAGGAATGACTGTAGATGGCAATATCATCTAGGTAAGCAAGGGCAAACCCTCCTGCTCCTTCTAGGATATGATCTACCAGCCTCTGGAAAGTTGCTGGGGCATTCTTTGTAAACTCATACAAGCCAAAAGGAGTCACAAAGGCTGACTTCTGTCTAGCACTGGGAGTCAAGGGTACCTGCCAGTAACCCTTGGTAAGATCAATGGTTGTAAGATACTTAGCCCCACCCAGCTGTTCTAGGGCCTCATCTGTCCTAGGCATGGGGTAAGCATCTGACTCTGTGTGACTATTTAATTTTCTGTAGTCCACACAGAACCTGATGCTGCCATCCATCTTTGGCATC
The DNA here is from genome assembly GCF_019279795.1 of Protopterus annectens. Classification (NCBI taxonomy): domain Eukaryota; kingdom Metazoa; phylum Chordata; order Ceratodontiformes; family Protopteridae; genus Protopterus; species Protopterus annectens. Next base: position 205,179,458 of record NC_056746.1, on the reverse strand, counting down.
AGCACCACTGGGGAGGCCCAGGGACTGTTGGACTCTTGAATCACCCCTAGTTCCAACATCTCCTGTACCTCCTCCCTCAGAGTCTGTTTGACTCTCTCAGGCACTCTATAAGGGGCCTGCCTAATAGGCCTTTGGGGTCCTGTATCCACCTGGTGCTGCCCCTGGTGGGTGCACCCTGGTTTCTCAGTGAACATGTCCCAAAATTCCTGAAAAACTGCTTGGATTTCTCGAACCTGGGTAGGGGATAGCTGCTGGGACATTGCTAGCCCTTCCACTGATGTGTCAGCCTGAGCCTCACTGAGGAGATCAGTCACCAGATCTCACTCAGACTTCTCCTGCAATTCACTGCAAATGCTCAGCACAAGGGCTTCCCTATCATGGCAAGGTTTTATCATGTTAACATGGTACGGTTTGTGCCCCTGTCTTCTGCCTAGCAGTTCTACCATGTAGTTAACATCACTTACCTTTCTTACCACCTTGTAGGGTCCCTCCCAAGCTGCTTGAAGCTTGTTGTGTCTGACAGGAATGAGAACCATTATCTGCTTCCCCACAGCATACTCTCTAGCTTGAGCATTCCTGTCATACCACACCTTTTTCTGTTGTTGGGCTTCTGCCAGGTTCTCCTGGGCCAAGCCCAAGAGTTCCCTCAGCCTTGTCCTGAGGTTTAGGATGTATGCCACAACAGACTCCTTGTGAGACTCACACTCACCTTCCCACTCATCTCAAATTAAATCTAGAGGTCCCCTCACCCTATACAGCAACTCAAAGGGTGAAAAACCTGTGGATTCCTGGGGAACCTCTCTGCAAGCAAACAGATGGGGCAAATATTTGTCCCACTCCCTCTTAAACTGATCTGCAAATGCCCATAGCATGGACTTGATTGTAGAGTTTAACCTCTCAACAAGACCATTAGTCCGGGGATGGTAGGGGGTGGACTTCATGTGCTTCACCCCACAGGACTTCCACAGACAAGCCAGCAGGTCTGACATGAAACTGGCACCTCTGTCAGTCAGTATTTCTTTTGGGAAACCTACCCTGCTGAAAATCTCTAACAATGCATTTTCCACCTTCTCTGCCTCAATGGAGGACAAAGACACTGCCTCAGGGTATTGTGTAGCATAATCCCCTACCACTAGGATATACTTTTTCCCTGTGGAACTTGGGGTACTCAAAGGACACACAATATCCATAGATACCCTCTGAAATAGCTCCTCAATCACAGGCAAAGGCATCAAAGGAGCTCTTACCTTGTCTCCTGCCTTGCCTACCTTTTGGCACTGCTCACAGGTCCTGCAGTACCCTGTTACATCTCTGTAAATTCCAGGCCAATAGAAGTTCTGCATAATATGCCTCTTTGTACATTGTATGCCCATATGACCTGAAAAGGGAATATCATGGGGTATGGCTAGAAGCACCAGATGGTAGGCTCTAGGCACTACCAACTGCTATACTCTCTCACCTTCTAGTCCTTCTTCAGGGGTCCACTCTCTGTATATTAACCCTTTCTCCCAGTATACAGATTCCCCATTTCCTTGAGAATCAGGTGCCTCCCTAGCTACCTTCCTCAGGCCTTGTAATATAGGGTCTGAGAGCTGAGCCTGTCTCAACTCTCTCCTTGTAACCCTTCTCACCTCCCCTTCCACAGGAAGTCTGGCATCCTCTGACAGTGGTGCCTCACTGTTAGCCTGGGTACTACTACTTACCTCTACCTTTGCATCCCCAAGCAGCTGTGGCTCACCTTCAGTCTCACTGCTACAGGGTAACTCCCTCCTTGAGTAACCACCTCACCAGTCCTGAAATTATGCAGTCTGTCTGGGTCTCCCCCAGGCTACCACACCCACATGCTTGTCTCCTAGCCTGACTCTGTGTAACTGCACAAGCACAGGGTACTGCCTCATCCAAATCCTTCCCTATCAGGACATCTGCAGGATGATAATTTGGTACCCTTGTTGTCTCAAGACAACCTACTATTGGCATTTTGTCTTTCCCACTTACTGGCTACCTCGCCTTTTGTTCCCCACCTTGCCTCCATGGACACCTGCATGCCACATGGCCCCACTTATTGCATTCAAAACATTTAACCCTAGCTCCTGGATGTGTACCTGGACTAGTGGCTTCCCCTGCTACTGGCATATTCTGTTGGGGCAGTCTGTGCTGCCCACGATGGGTTCCTTTAGACCCATGAGCAGTACTGGGGGTCCCTTTCCTGTGCAGGGCTGCCTGCTTGCCAGATATGGGTTTCCCTTCTTCCCCAACTCATCTGAAGTAGCACATTGTCTTTCAGCTAACCAGATCCTCATGTCCTCAGGAAAAATGCTAAGGGCTTGTTCCCTCATGAAAAGGTCTGCCAGCCCTTCAAAAGTGGTGACCTGACATCCACTCACCCACCTATGGAAATAAGTGCCCAGTTCAGCAACATATTCACACACACTTTCATCTGCCTTGCATCTATGCTCACAAAACTTTTTCCTATACATTTCAGGTGTTAGCGTAAACAATTCTAACAAGTCATTTTTAACAGCAGTATAATCAAAACATGCAACGTCAGACATTTTTGACAAAACAGTTCCAGTTTACCATGGATTAAGGAGGTCAGAAACCGTACCCAGAGCCTTTGGTCAACACCATACTGTTTGCATACCCTCTCAAAATATGAATGAAACTATCAAAACTAACCTCCTCTTTAAACTGTGGAAGAAATTTACTGATCTTTTGTGCTTCTGGGGTCCAGTTACTCCCTTCCCCATTACCTTCATGACTCTGGTGAAGAGTCAGCATCTTATTCTCATGCTGCCTCTGCCTCTCCTTTTCCTCAGCTTCCAGGTGTAACAGTTTCTCATTCTCCTCAGCCTGCAAACTTCGCATTTTCTTCTTGTATTCACTCTCTAGGTGCCTTACTCTCTCAGCTGCTTCTAGTTCCAAATGCCTGGCCTCCAACTCAAGTTTCTTTAGCTCCAGAAGGATTTTTAAGTCCTCTGCAGAAAGGTTGAACTGTCCATTCCCCGAAGGTATTATATCTCCACTTCCAGTCTGATTGTCCTCCTGGTTGCTGTTTTCTAATGCAGCTGTAACCAAGGCTGCAATCAGGTCTGCCTTAGTCAGGTTTCCATGCACCAGTCCCCTAGCCTGGCACATCTCAGCAGTTGGCTCCTAGTCAGCTTTCCATACTCCTCTGCTGGCATGCTGCCTGCTCACCCTGACTAACTAAACTAACAAAAGAAATAAAACAATTGTGATCTTAACTCTTGAGTATTCACTGTGTGGCTGATTTAGAGTACAAAACACCTTCAAAGCTCACTGTATACCAGCTGCAGGAATTCATTCTACCCACACCACTACAAGCCAATTAGTATTTGCCAACCAATTAGTATGTGGTGTGGATATCCCACCAAATGCTAAACAATTAATATGTGTTGTAGATATCCCACCACTGCGAAACAATTAATATGTGATGCCCATGCCCTGGCCCAGCAAGTAAGGAGCCTCAATCCTCACCACTAACACCAGTGAGGGGCATCTCATATAGGAGGAAAGGATAACAAATACACACCGTAAAGTGCAATTTCCCCTTAAGAGCACACAGAGATCACAGTCAGTCCATGGCTGGTCACTCCCTTGCTCTCCAGGTCCCCAACAAGACTTCCCACTAGCACAGCTATAGGGTCCAGATCTCAGCCTAGTGGGAAAGCTAAAACCTCTAGCACCCTCTCTGTCTAACCAGTGCTTCGTGTCCCTGCAGACGTAGCTGACACACATGCACTTTGAGAAGAGTTTATACAACCACACAGACCCTCCTGGGGAAGGCTGGCACAGGTTCTCCAGCTGTGCCCCTTTTTCCAACACTATATGGTAGTACCAACTGCCACTACCCACTAATGTTTATCAGCTACACAAAGGCCCTTAAAAAGGGTGTCCAATTATTACTGTGCAATATTATTATCCAGTTGGTAGTATACCTCAGGGCTAAAGCTATTGGAGTGGTGTTGTGCAATTTAACCAAAGGCATGCAAGTACTCCAAATAGCTTAAATTATCTCTACAAAAACAGCCAAAGTTGAAAGGGTTTAAAAATATTTAATAACAAATAGTCAAAACACAAGACAATACTTTTACTACACAGTGCTAATCAAGAGTTCAGAGATCACAGAGCAATACTTAAAATAATTCAGTAGTACAGTTCTGAAATCACAGAAAAACACTTAGTCTAATCTTTCTAGTTTCTAGCTATTTCTAAGAGAAAACACAAGTCTAAGATAAACTTACATATAGAACAAGACAGTGCTGATGAGTTGGATGGTCAAGACAAAAATGCTTAATGCTCTCTGATTCTCTCTGTTTTTAAAATCACATTCCTGGTTCACATTACATCATTCTTCACACTTCCTTGGGTTACATTACATCATTCTTTACACTTTCCTGGGTTCCCAGGCTAACAGAAACTACATTTACATTCTTAACTTCTGGGCAGAAACCAGAGCAATAAAGGACATTTATGCATGCAAATTCTGGCCATTAACTCTGGCCTTAAAACAATAGGCAGGATGCCCCACTCTAGACTCACTGGCTCAGAGTCCTAACATCAAAGAGTCACAACATGCTTTACTTGGTCAGTAGAATGCACTGTTGTTACATTTTTTTCCAGTTCCACATGTAATACTATTTTTACCATTTAAGACAACAAGCCTGTGGTTTACATTAATATATATACAGATGACAGAATTATCTCCAAAATTCTATCTGGCTAGGCTGGCATACTTCACCTATCTTCACCCAATCTTCACACCATATGTATTATTATTTTCATCTTTATAGACTGTAACATCCAAACAATTAATACTCCTGTAAGATGCATTATAAGCAAATTAAAAAAGTCTTGGTTTTAAAAATTAAAAAAAAATGCATAAATTATCTTGGTTGCCTGACCTTAATATGGAAATATCTAAAACCTTAAATATAATTTAATATAGTTCATGTATATTGACTTAAAATCTACATATTTCCCCACTACCATAAAAAATATTGGCATGTATTGGGGCTGAAGCAGCTCTCACAGCCATGTCTTGAACCTGATAATAATGAACCTGATGGTGAAACTTTTCTTCAAAATAAAAATAATTATAGTCCAAGACATTTTACATACATTTGCCTATTAATCTGATGCCCTTATTAGATAATCACCCAGATTCAGCAAGCTCTACACGGAGTGCAGGTATAGTGCAAGAGCTGCTGTACACAATATGGCCGACGAGCGATCCAGGAACGAGCTCCCGGGACATGCACGAGCGCTCTTACACTATTCCTGCATGGACACCACTGCTATATGCTAATTACCCCATTTACTGATGAAAACCATGCAAATGAGGTGAATTAGTGATCCAGGAAGCAGGCAAGCGTCTGTGCAGGAATAGTGTAACCTGCAGAAATGTATTCGGTTACTAACGAAATGCATTTCTGCAAATTACAAAATGGCGGCATGACAGCTGCAAAGAAAGCATGTATTCAATATAGTAGGCATGCTAATGACCAAATATATGGCCATTGGCATGAGAAATAGTTGCAAAATTATAAAAAAATAACTTTTTTTTGGCCAATTCTGGCCGTTTAAGCATAGGGCAGCAGTGCACAAACAGAATCGGCCTGGAAATAAGAAAAAGAGTTAGAAATAAGATTTTAAACCCAAATCAGCATTTTGCCATGATAGTCAATGGCATGCATAAGACAACAATACCAGGGAACAGTGGTTGCTAAGGGGGAAGGCTCAGTGTGAGTGTGGTAACTATGAGATAGCATTCTGTTTTATGCAAATGAGGGGAATGATACTGAATCACAGATTTCCTCTCAGTGTTAGCTTGCACCCAACCATGTAGGTGCAGCAACACCATGGTATAAGTATAAGATGTAGATGACCTAATAAAGGGGAGTGTCATGCATGCTGTAAGCTTATTGGAGCTCTGTAGCTCGTGCTTGCCCTTAGCTAAGCACAGCTAAGGAAGGGTGTATGTCTGAGGCTGCCTAGCAATGTTTACATTGCCTAAATGGGTGTGTGCGCCTCGCAACAAGTTTTAAGCAAAAAAAAAAAAAAAAAAAAAAAAAAAAACAGCAAATAGCAGTGCTGTTCACATCTGAGCACTGGGTATGTGAGCCATCCCTCAGGGCTTAAACGGGAGGCAATGGGAAGGGAAAACAGCAGTAGGAAGGCAATCAAGAAGAACTAGCGTAGCTGGCAGGTGAAATGTATCAGAGTCAGCCAATTACAAATGGAACAGCCTAGCACACTACTATAAACTGTGCAAACACCTTCCAGTCTGTTTTTTCCCACAAACTCTACACCACCGGTATACACAGATGGAGAAATTTTACCTGACAAAACTAACAAAATGTTAGGGGCTGCTGTTGCTCATATACATCAATATGTGGAAGAGGCTGAGGGTGGTGAGGATGTGAATGCTGATGACCAACCCACAGTGAGAAGGAGAAGAGTATACAGACTCAGGGTAACCTACCAGGGCTACATGAGCTGGAGATAGTGGAGTACTATAGGGTGGACAGGGACATTCTACAGCAAATTGTTGAGCTGTGCCAGCCATGCCTCACACACAGAACCAGCAGAGGGGAACCCATCCCAGTGGATACCAGGGTATGTGTAGGCTTAAGAATACTAGCCACAGGTACCTTCCAAAGGGCAACTGGGAATATCATGTGGAAATCACAGGCATCAGCATCCAGGGTACTCCCCCAGTTCCTGGATGCTATGTCAGTACATGCGAGTGAGAACATATATTTCCTCAACACCCGTGAGGTGTTGATCAGCAATGTGCATCTTCTTCCACCAAATAGCAGAATACCATGATGTAGTGGGTGCTATAGACTGCATGCACATACATATCAAAGCACCACCTGGCGAGTGGGGTAGGATCTACATAAACCGCAAGGGCTTCCCTTTCATCAACTGCCAGGTCATGTGCGATGCCCAGGGCATTATCTTGAATGTGTGAGCTGGCAGCCCTAGAAGCTATCAAAACTCCCACATCTGGTATATGACACAGCTGTACCAGTTATTTGCCAGTGGGGACATCCCATATGGCCACCTAGTGGGGGATGCTGGTTACGCACTGGAGCTGTGGCTGATGATACCCATCAGAAATGCACACACACCTGAACAAGACCTCCACAATGAGGCAGACGCACAAACCAGAATCATAATAGAGCGTGTGTTTGGGATGCTCAAGACATGGTTCCGCTGCCTGAACAGATCTGGTGGAGCCGTGCAGTACTCTCCACCTACATGTACACAAATGTTCATAGTATGTGCCATGCTACACAATTTGATCCTGCAGAAACAGCTGCAGCAGGAACAGCACGGGGCAAGGCCACACAGCCCTCCACCATTGCCAAGGCCATCACAGGCACAGAGGGACTTGGAGGAGGAACAACCTGAGCTTGCCCCTGTAGGCAGAAGGAGGCATGCCTAGTATGCTCATGCTTTGGCAAAGAGGCAATGCATAGCACATACAGTGACATTGTTGGGACCCAGGGAATGACACCTCTCTCTGACTCGCACATACAGTAAAAGGGATGCCAAACATGACAATACCTGTGCTTTACCATGTATAGGGAGTGTACTATGTGCAGCCAACATAGTCAGGCCTCCAGCACCATCCTCAATACTGGCACAGCCACAAGGTAAGTCACTCTTCCTATCAATTGCTGAATGGAATAGTATGTTCTGATAGTTGTATCTATGGTATGGATGTAAGCATGTAAGGGAATCGGGTGGCTGAATGGGATGGCAGTAGATAGTGCCTATATGGGCAACATGAAATCCATAAGAAATACTGGTGTCAACATACTAGGCAGTACTAGACAAGGTGACAAATACCACTGCAGTACATGTTGTGGCCCAAATGTGTGTCCATAGGACTCACACATGCATGTCAGTGAGGCTCACATACCCAACACCAGCCTCAGCCAGCAGGACAGGTGTAGATGACCATAAAGAAAGGCTGTGCTAAGGCCTCCAATTGATGGCAATGGCGAACAGCCCCACTCCAGATCTACACAGATAGACTACAACAGATCTGGCAGTTGTATGTTAGTTCTGAAGGGTAAGAAGTCTGAAACTGAAATGTAGGTCAGTAAAACCTAAGATCTGTTCTCTACTGATATGCCTCCAGTCTGCATGATAGGTCAAAATACAAATAAAATGGAAGCCAACAGAGTACCTGAAATACCAGTACAGTCATAGCAAATGTTTAAAGTCATCAGGTATGCCCCCCCCCCAATCCTATGTAGAAATGCAGTAACATGTACGTGTGGGTTTAATAACAGTGGGGCATAGATTACCTGAGCTGGCCCAATTTACAGGATAGATTGTTGCATGTGTACAATATGCAGAGGTCCATCTGTTAGGTCGTTGTGTGTTCAATATTGTCTGGAAGTGGTCAGCATGTAGGCATGGAGGGTTGTGTCTCCATGCCCTATGGTCCATACTGTTGATGACAGAGCCATGTTCTGACGACTGCAGTGCCAACCACAATGCTTCTCAGCAATACCCATGTCAGCAGTCATCCATACTCACTGTTTGAAATATGGACATGTCATGAATGTGGGCCCAGACATACACACAGTACACAGGTGGAAGTACCCTAGACAGCGCACATACCTTTGGAATTGTGCATACAGGTTAGCATCACATTAGTTGTCTGTGTAGTATGGAATACTGATGTAGTCTGGTCAATCAGTGTCAGACCACAAAAGGCACAGTTATGAAGTAATGAGAGACTGCCTATGTCCCCGCACAAGGCAGCATAAGGGGAATGTCCCAGGTATATCTGTGAGTCAGCTGCAAGAAGCTTCCATATCACACATGCACTCAGCTCACCCCACCATCAGCCACAGGTTTATCACAGGTCATATCCTTGCTGTTGGGAATAAGTACAGTATGACCCTCACTTCTATATGGGAATACCCACAAAATGCAGCATGCTGAAGAGGTGTCCCATGCAGGTGTGTCCCTAGCTGTAAGCAGCACCCTGCCAGCATCCAGACCAATGGATTAATATGGACAGGAAATATTGCCATTAACACCTCGCACACTTACCCTGTCACCCCCAGGAAATCCAGTGGCTTGCAGCCTGGGAATGTAGGAGTGACAGAATGCACTGGCCTGCTACAGATGGCCTGCATCACTACCAAATGGCCTACAGTCCTCTGTCAAAGGCCTGTGCCTCACGTGTAGTGCCAATGTATGTTATCTCATGGGGTCCCAACTAACAACATAACACAGTCAACAGAACACAAATGCAAGGCCATGTTGACAAATCCCAGTAGCATGCCCACCATGTCCTACAGCATGAACTGTGGACCAACCCCTAAATACCACCGGGATGAAGGGAGAACTATAGGAATACTTCTCAGATATCACTCACATAATGTTAGGAAGAGGATAGAATAACAGAGTGGGGGTGTAGAAGCATGGATGTCATGGAATGTGTGAAGTCTGAAACTCTGATGTGTGCCCATAGTACCCCTGCCTGCAAACACAGTAATGGGTGGCTACAAACCTGCTCGTCAACCACGATGTGAAGGGGAACTGACTAGATATATGAGCCCTGCCTCTGGGTAACCTGGGTGAATGTGTACAGCTGAGAGGTATGACCACAGCAGGATATGGCCATTCTGTTACATCGATATATGTACAAGAAGGGGGTCCTCAGCTACCACAGTACCAAGATGCTGGACCATTTACACAAAACCATCAGCAAGTGTCTGCAACTACCCCTCCAGAATGGCATGAGTGTGCAGGAATATGTAGGCTGCCGACCACAATACTTGAGACAACTTCATTCATCTTGTATTTCCCAGGAAATAACTGTGAGCAAATAAGTATATCTGTCAGTAGTTGATGACATAATACATCATAGTGTAAAACAGTACATATGTCTGAATATCTCTGCTAACACCAACCATGTAACACAAGCAAGCAGCACAGACACAATAGTTACAGTATCCCACTATCTGTCACCCATTGTGACTCCATATTGTCAACCTATCTACAGATATCCTGCAGAACCAGCTGTAGGTGTAGAACACCAAACCCTGGACTGGAGTACAACCTACCTGGAATGGATTCACACACTCAGTACAGAAGGTCATACTGGGCATGCTCCTACACTTAAAGAAATGAAGCCCATGTCTGACAACACAGTGGACTATACATATCTGTCAGTCACAGATGTCTGTGCACACACACCACATTGTACACCATTCATGCTTTGCACACACATTGGATAGGAATACTCACACATATCCAAGGTCAATACACTATAATATATCAAACATACACACACTGAGATGTGGAGAAGAGAGAGACAATGACAGAGCGATTTCCATCATGAGGCCTATCCCACCCACCACACATCCAATTGGCCAATATCACATGATGTGCTGATGTCAATCACTGTAGACATTGCGTTTGGTAGCCCTCAGCCCAATAGTGTCTGTGGTGCTTGTGATAACGGTGTAAAATGATAGTACAAATCAGTATTCATCTAGCATCTGTATGCCCAGTCCTGTCAAATTTAAAGCTGTGTGTGACTGAGTGTGTGTGTTTCCAGAGGAATGGTTTATAGCCCATTCACACACACTGCACTTCCCATTGACCATGTTAGAACTCCTGCTGATGTTGGTTACCTTTAAATAAACCTCTGGCCATGTATCAGCCCTATAAGCTGTGTGGCACTTGCAATACATGTGTACTACTGTAATGTAGAAAACTAGTTAGGTAGGAGTTTTAATCCCACACATGAAAACTGTGTGTGTATGTGTGTGTGTGTGTGTGTGTGTGTGTGTGTGTGTGTGTGTGTATGTGTATGTGTGTGTGTGTGTGAAGATGAATGATTTTGAGGCCATTCACAGTCACTACACCTCCCATTGCCCTACGTTAGCATGCCTGCTGATGTCAGTCACCTTGAAATAACCCTTTGGACAAATAACAGCCCAATAAGCTCTGTGGCGCTTGTGATAACTATGTGATGCTATAGTGTACCACACTCTTTAGGTAGGAGTTCTAATCCCAAACATGGCAGCTGTGAAACTGTGTGTGTTTATGTGAGAAAGTGTGTGTGTCTTTGATGATACCTGATTTTATGGACATTTACAGTTACTGCTCTCCCCTTACCCCGCATTAGCACTGCTGCTGATGTTAGTCACCTTCAAAGATACCTGTGGATAGTTCTCCAACATATAAGCTCTGTGGCGCTTGCGATAACTGCGTGATACTATAGTGTAGCATACCAAGTTAGGTGGGAGTTCTAATCCCAGACATGATAACTGTGAAACTGTGTGTGTTTGTGTGAGAGAGTGTGTGTGTGTGTCTTTGATAATATCTGATTTTATGGACATTGACACTTACTACTCTCCCCTTACCCTGCCTTTAGCACTGCTGCTGATGTTAGTCACCTTCAAAGATACCTTTGAAGAGCTCTCCAACATATAAGCTCTGTGGCACTTGCAATAACTATGTAATACCATAGTGTAGCATACTAGTTAGGTAGGAGCTCTAATCCCTGATGTGAAACTGTGTGAGAGAGTGTGTGTGTGTGTCTTCTATGATACCTGATCTTATGGACATAGACACTTACTACTCTCCCCTTACCCCTCCTTTAGCACTGCTGCTGATGTTAGTCACCTTCAAAGATACCTTGGCACAGCTCTCCAACATGTAAGCTCTGTGGCACTTGCAATAACTATGTAATACCATAGTGTAGCATACTAGTTAGGTAGGAGCTCTAATCCCTGACGTGAAACTGTGTGAGAGAGTGTGTGTGTGTCTTCTATGATACCTGATCTTATGGACATAGACACTTACTACTCTCCCCTTACCCCTCCTTTAGCACTGCTGCTGATGTTAGTCACCTTCAAAGATACCTTGGCACAGCTCTCCAACATGTAAGCTCCATGGCGCATGCATTAATGTAAAACAATATAGTAGCAGTAATTACATATGTATGGGTTTTAATCTCATCTGTGGCAAGTGTTTGTGTATGTAGATATGTATGTCTGTACCTCAAAGATTTTGGCCCCATTTACCCCCAGTACACATCTCTGAGCCTGACTTTAGCAGTCCTGCAGATATCATCCACCTTAGAAGTACATGTTGCCAACATTAAACCATGTAAGGTCAGTAGTGCATGTGGTAAATATGTGACCATAATGGTCTGTAAAGATTGTTAGATAGAGGGTTGAACCTCACCCCTGGCAAATGTGTGTGTGTAAGGAAAATTATTTTTGGAATCTCTCACCCACTACATCTTCCAATGTCAGTATTTACAAGTGCTAGTGATGTTCCTCACCTTAGAAATACCTTGGGACAGCATCCATCCTATAAGTTCCGTGGCTCATGCGATAAATGTGGTACACTATAGTAGCAATACATAGCTAGGTAGGGGTTTGAATCACAGTACAAGCAAGTGTGTGTCTGTCTATCTGTCATCAGAATCATGTGTGTAGGTTGCTGTGATTACCTAATAACAGGATCCATTGTGGGGTGTGTTTTGCTAACTTATTATGTTGAGGACCTAGCATATGACATAATGTCCAGCTTACAAGGACAACAGATGTCAGACACTGGAGAGGTTGGTCTTGGCAATCCATA